>NC_025700.1:9349093-9381539 GCF_000633955.1 Camelina sativa
GTTTTTGAGAGAGAAAGAGGAGAAAACAGTTTCTAAGAGTTCTTGTGAGAGTTTGTGAGATTTGAAGGCATTTTTGGAGAGATCTTGCTGTGAGAGTGAAGATCCAAGGCTAGGAACGTGGTGGGAAGGTTTCTATGGTGGTAGCTTCGTCCTTTGGCCTTAGATCTCTTTGTTGGCTAAGGTCAGTGCATGACCATGACTTATCTAAGCTAAGATCTCTGTTTCTGTGATATTGGGTGTTGTTTGGTTGTTTGTGAGTTTTTCGTAGCTCCTGAGGCTTGGATTCGTTCCTGGGATTGTGTGGGACGAAGAAGAGAAGTTTGGAGGCGAGATTTGGAGGTTCTGTTCAAAGGAAATCACTGCTCGACAGTGGTGTCAGTCGACACCAATGTGGTGTCGGTCGACACCAACGCGAGGACGGCTCGGGAACTTAGCGAGTGTCGGTCGACACCATGTGGAGGTGTCAGTCGACACCATGTGGAGGTGTCGGTCGACACCATGTAGAGGTGTCGGTCGACACCGTTAGGGTTTCGGGGGTGTCGAGCAGGTGTCGGTCGACACCCAAGTGGTGTTGGTCGACACCAGATGTCCAGTGTCGGTTGACACCTTCTGGTATCGGTCGACACCATTCTGACATTAACCGGATCGTGTCGGGTCACTTGTTCATGTTCCTGGTTTGTTTTATTGTTGTTGTTTGTGGCATGAGAGATCTTATTGCTTGTGTGTATAGCCCAGTAGATGGGAGGATTGCCTCACTGAATATTTATCAAATACTCATGCATCTCAATTTGTGTTTGTGGTGCAGGTAAAGGCAAAGTGTGATCGTGGAATCAAGGCAATGAAGAGGAAGATGTTTTAGGGACTCGATTGGATGTTGTCTGGCATTGCTAGGTTGCTAGAGTTGGGTTTTTAGAACTTATTAGGTTGCCGGTTCCTTGGTTTCCTGTTGTTTGACATTGAAATGGTTATGATTGGTTGTTGGTTATTCTATTATGGATTAATATTGGATTATTGGTTCAGTTGGTTATTTAATTGGTATTGGTATTCCGTTGTTGTTTGTGATTGTGGTTAGGTGGCTAGTGGGTATGGGACCACTAGTCATAGTTATTTATATTATTATTGTTTCTTATTAAAAAAAAATGGGTCAGGTCGTTTCAAACTCGATTGGTGAATCTGATACTGAGTATGGTACCACACACAATGTAACACATGAAAAACAAACCGTAACATCTGGGTTACAAAATAATGGTATTTAAAAAAATCAAATTTTCCTTTTTGTGATATACTTTAAAGTATAAACAAATAAACTGTTTTAACTTTATAATGTTATTAGGTTATTATGAAGATGGAGATCCTTCATATATATGTGAAGATTGTGGGGCATATATGTGGTATGGAGAACGCCTAAACAAGAGACGTAAGAAGGCGAAACCGATTTATTTGATGTGTTGTGGAAAAGGGAAAGTCAAGCTCCCCAAGCTGAAAACTCCACCAAACACATTATCAGCATTGTTATATAATGACGATGATAGGAGTAAAAACTTTCGTGATAATATAAGAGCATACAATATGATGTTTTCCTTCACGTCATTAGATGGAAAAATAAACCATTCTATTAACAATGGTAGAGGGCCGTACGTGTTTCAGATGTGTGGAGAAAATTATCACCGCATCGGCGATATTCTACCTGAACCAGGAGAAAAACCGACGTTTTTACAGCTTTATATACATGACGTAGATAATGAAGTTCCTAACAGGATAGCTGCGTTCGGGTCAGTTTTATATAATGTTTAATAATATATAAATAAAAAAATAAATTGATATGTTGTTAACATGTGTATTGTTTTTTCTTTGAAAGACCATCTGGAGCTACAGAGAAAATAATGCAGACAATTGTAGTACTTCTAAAAAGGATGCTTGATAATCATAATCCACATGTACAAGCGTTTAGATCGGCTCGAGAAAGATTTGATTTAACCAATAATGCTGCGAATTTGAGATTAAGGATTCCTGCAGAAAGAAATGCTGATGCAAGGACTCATTATTTGCCTACATGCAATGAGGTTGCTGGTTTGATACCAGGTGATTTCAACTCGTGTGTATTTAATCGTGACATCGTGATAGAAAATCGTTCCGGAGGTTTGCAAAGAATAAGTGAACTCCATCCAACTTACTTGCCTCTCCAATATCCATTATTGTTTCCATATGGAGAGGATGGTTACAGGTTAGGCATTGACATTGGTTTTATAGATACGGTTGGAAGAAAAAGGAAAACAGTTTCCATGAGAGAATTTTATGCTTTCCGAATATTCGAAAGATATCAAGAGTCTTCAGCGATTGTAATGTCGGGAAAATTATATTAGCAATTTTTGGTAGACACGTTCACAACCATAGAATCTAACAGGTTGAATTTTATTTGGCTAAACAAAACAAACTTCGGACGGAAAGAATCGATAAAATAGTTGAAGCTGTTAACCAAGGAAACGAAGATCTTGCAGAATATCTCCAATAGAATTCCAGAAGAGAGGTCTGCCTCATGCACACATGATCTTATTCCTGCACCCAGACTATAAAATGCGTACACCAGAAGATATTGATCGATTCATAAGCGCTGAGATTCCTGATAAAGAACTGGATAAGTATTTATATGAAGTTGTTTCAGATGTTATGATTCATGGACCTTGTGGTATTCATCACAGAGAAAATGTTTGCATGAATAATGGTAAGTGCACTAAGTTTTTTCCAAAACCATTCATGGAAAAAATTGTCGTCGACGACGCTGGTTATCCAATATACAAACGGAGACAAGACGGAAGATTTGTGCATAAAAGAGGTTTTGATTGTGATAACAGCTTCGTTATTCCGTATAACCGGGATTTGTCCATACGTTATCGTGCTCATATTAATGTTGAGTGGTGTAATCAGTCACGCTCAGTGAAATATCTTTTCAAGTACGTCACCAAAGGGCCGGATTACATTAGAGCTACTGTAGAAGAGGAGGATGAGCATAATGAGATCAAGAAATATTATAGCTGCAGGTATGTATATTTATAATTTTTTAAAAAATGTAAGATAAATTTGAGCTTACGTAAATTTTTTGTTATTTTTATTAGATATGTCTCCGCATGTTAAGCAGCTTGGCGAATATTGGCTTTTCCGATTTGTTATCGTACTACACCCGTAGAAAAACTTCCGTTTCATCTTCCTGGACAGGAATTGGTTGTTTACAACGAAGATGATCCTATCGCAGATGTTATGAAGCGTTCTGCCACAAGATCCAAATTGTTGGCTTGGATGGAATGCAATAAAAAATACCTGGAAGGTAGAAGTCTCACTTATGCTGAATTCTCCTAACATGTTTGTGTGGGTTAAGAGTAAAAGAATCTGGCAACCAAGATCTAAGAAAAGAAAGAGTTTTGCAGTAGGTAGAGTTACTTATGTACCACCTTCTATAGGGCAGGCCTATTACTTGAGAGTTCTACTTAATACTGTCCCAGGAACCACAAGTTTTGAATTCTTAAAGACGGTTAAAGGTAAACTTTACGAAGAATTTAAAGATGCATGTTTTGCATTGGGATTATTGGATGACGACAAAGAATATATTTTAGCTATAAAGGAAGCAAGTACATGGTCTTTTGGACCGTTTCTAAGGAAGTTGTTTGCTATTCTATTGCTTTCAAAAAGTATTTCAGT
Organism: Camelina sativa; assembly: GCF_000633955.1. NCBI lineage: Eukaryota > Viridiplantae > Streptophyta > Magnoliopsida > Brassicales > Brassicaceae > Camelina > Camelina sativa. The sequence goes on from NC_025700.1 coordinate 9,352,787, forward strand.
GCCTCTCGATCTCTGGGTCGCTACGAAGGATATATTGTGTGAAGATATATTATATTTGCAAAGGAACCGTACGAACAACCACGGTACATATATAGTTATTTTTATAAATTTATTAAAATAATATAAAGATATACTAATCTGACAATGTTCACGTTTATTATTCATAAATAAAATTATGTCAACTAAAATCAACCTACTTTATAATGCAGGTCTAGTGTTAAGTCAAGAACAGATAACAAACCTATGTCTAGCTGAGATTGAAATGATTATGCGGTCTAATGGAAGCTCTTTGTCAACTATTGTGAATATGCCTAAACGAGATGAATCTGTGATGGATAATAATGAGAATAGGCTTCTCATAGAGAGAAACTACAAACGTGATGAACAAGTAAAGAATTACAACAGGTTATTATGTATGACAACCTATGAGCAAAAAAAACGTTTATTTAGAAATTATTAATGCTGTGAATCGAAACAAGGGAGGTATGTTTTTTGTTCATGTATTTGGTGGTACTGGAAAAACATTCTTATGGAGTATTCTTGGTGCTGATATTCGTTCTAGGGGTGATATTGTTCTTAATGTTGCGTCAAGTTGTATAGCTGCTTTGCTTATGGAAGGTGGTAGGACAACACATTCTAGATTTAGTATACCCATCCATGTGAACGAATATACAACGTGTTCGATAGATGTCAATTCTCACCTTGCTGATTTAATTAGAGAAGCAAGACTCATTATATGGGATGAGGCTCCAATGATGAACAAGTATTGTTTCGAAACGTTGGATAGGAGTTTGCGAGATATTATGAGAAAAGGTATGGGATCGGGTTTTTGGAGGAAGGGTTTTGGTTTTGGGGGGGGTGATTTTAGACAGATTCTACCGGTTGTGCCAAAAGCTGGTAGAGTTGGTAAATAGTTGTAAAGTACTTCAACTTACACAAAATATGAGACTCCGTAAGGCTCAAAACAGTAGCGATGCAAATGATCTCTCTACGTTTTCAAAATGGCTTCTCGATATTGGGGATGGCAAAATCAACGAGCCTAACAATGGTGAGGTAGAAATAGACATACCCAAGGATTTATTGATTACAGAATGTGATAATCCTATACAAGCTATTGTTAAAGAGATATACGGTACATCGTTTGCAACAAGGAACGATGCAAAATTCTTTTGCGAAAGAACTATCCTGAGTCCTAGGAATGATGATGTCAATAAGATAAATCAATATATGCTCTCTCAAATTCCAGGTATATCAATAGTATTTTTGTTTTTCAATTTTATTTTCAATTTCAGTGTAAACAGATTCTCATTCTAATTTTTAATAATTAGGGGAAGAGATACAATATTTGAGTTCAGATAGTGTCGAGACTTCTGATACAAGTGCTTATGACGATATGATCTACACTCAGGAATTCTTAAACAGTATTCAAGTTTCTGGATTACCTAACCATGTTCTCACATTGAAAAAGGGAGCACCTATCATGTTGCTTAGGAATATTGATCCTAAGGGAGGTTTATGCAATGGAACGAGGTTGATTGTTACGCAAATGGCTAATCATGTTATCGAAGCAAGGATTGTAACAGGTAAAAAAAACGTCAATGATAGAGTTCTTATTCCTAGGATGTTTGTCTCGCCACCGGATGCAAAGTTTCCCTTTCGTATGAGACGTCGTCAGTTTCCCGTTGCTCTTGCATTTGCGATCACTATAAACAAAAGCCAAGGTCAGACGTTGGAACAAGTTGGATTGTATCTACCCAAGCCCGTATTTACGCATGGGCAACTATATATTGCATTTTCTAGAGTAACAAGCAGAAAATGCTTGAAGATTTTGATTACAGATGAAGAAGGAAAATGTCAGAACAAAACCCTTAATGTGGTTTTCAAAGAAGTCTTTCAAAATATATGATTTCCTTTTAAGCATCTAATATCTACTATAATGTTTCATTTCATACTATTGTCATCCGGTATTCAGTTTTTACCCCTTAATAATATTACCTTTATCATATTAATATCAAAGTCTTAAGTTTTTAAAAATGAAAACATGAAAATATCTTCAATAAGTTAACATCTTCAAGTGTGACAACCCTTATATTAAACTGTAATTATTTATATAATATTAGAATTTTTAATAAACAAACAGCGTTTAGTCGTGACTCTTTGTATTCCTACAAACCAAAAACCCCCTTTTGTTTTTTATAACAGAGAAGAATCAAGAATTAACCTAATTTGAGAAAACTATGAGGTTCGATTATATTGCTGATTTGCTGCCCCGAAGAACTAATTGGTGTGTAAACGCCAAGGTCTTAAAGTGAGAGAGTTCTTTACCAAACGAGTTCTGCTTCTTGTGGATGAAAAGGTTAGTGTCGTTAGTTAAATTGATTTTATTGAAATCTGATGTTCTAATAGTTATTGTATATAATATCTCTTACACAATTGTTGAAAAACTGTGAAGGGAGACATAATTGAAGCTCCTTATTTACCTGATACACTCACTAATCTCCTGGAATATATTGAGGATGGTGAGTGGTATAGTATTAGAAATTTCAAAGTGATCAATCCAACCATGGAGGAAAGGAATACTCATCATCCCTATCAGATTAAATTTACGGGTGAAACCAAGATGTGGCTGCTCGAATCATTGAGTCCTAAAAACTACTTTCGGTTTGAGGATTTGGATGATATAAAACGTGGAAGAATAAATCATCACATCTCTTTCGGTAAGAATTTCTTAAATAGATTTTATTTTATTTTTTAACAATCCGTCAATGTAGTTAATGGGTATCTTTGTGTTCGGAAAACTAAATTCTTTTTAGGATTTATGTCATTTTGTGTAATGGTGCTTCGAAAAAAAAAGCGATCAACACTTTACCAAAAATAGTTTAGAAACACTCTGTAAACCTAAACTATTTATTTTACCCTTATTAGATGTTTGTGCGTGTATAATGGATGTGGAAGATAGAAGGAAACCTGCAAGTATCATTGATAATGATGAAGTTGTTCTCATATTGTTGAATGGCACGTAAAAGATATTAACTCTACCTTTATGACTGTTATGTTTTAATGCTGTCTTGGTTGAAATTTAAATTGATTTGATAAACATGTAGGTGTGAAACTGTGAAGTGTCGTCTCAAAGACAATACGCATTCAAATTCATGACCATATGGCAATCGAGCGGGTGCCATCTCATTTACAAATCCGAACCTGTGTTCCGTGTAATGCGGTTTATGAGGGTTGGAGAATACGAAGGTATGTACATAAGTTTTTCATATAAGGTATTCAATGAATTCATCTAAAATTATAAATGTTCATAGGTGCACCATGTCTTGAAACCACTTTGGACTCTTCGAAGATCTTTATAAAACCAGAATTCGAAGGACTGGAGCATCACCAGGCTATGTAAGATGTATTGACTTATATGAAATCAAGTTCGGTATTATGTTTAACTAAATTTTCTTAAAACACTTAATATATTTTCAAGACTGAATTTGCTGAACGTTATTACATTAACCATGTGATCAAGCAGCAAAGTGAAAGATCAGACACTCAAATATAAAGAATGGAGCGTTGGTCGACTAATTTTATCTTTTGTAATGTCTATAAAATTTAGTAAGTTTGTATTAACCGCTAATTGAAATCCAACTTTGTATTACTCTTATATTTGGTTTGAAACTAAGATGATACATTATAATATATAATTTTAAACCATTGGCAATTCCTCACCCTTTTAAAAATTTGGAAATTACTTATTGAATTTCAATATATATTTTCTATAGTTTAATAGTTTATTATAAAGACTCGGTTAATATTTCACATTGAAAGTATTACACAAAACTAGGTTTAGATAAAAAATAAAAAATTATACACAAAAATAAAAAATAAAATAAAAAATTAATGAAAGAATATCAACTCATCTATAAAATCATACACAAAAATATGTTTTACAGCTCATAAGAAATAAAAAGCACAAACGTAGATAAATAAAATAATTTAAGTTTTACATCAATATTTAGAATATTTTAAACTTTTAAGAGGTTTCGAAATATAAAATTTGAATCTTTTAAAAAGTTTCAATATTTATATTTTTTTAAATTTTTAAAATTTAATAATTATAATATTTAAAAACTTTTTAAAAGCTAAGAACTTATAAATATTGAAACTTTTAAAAATTTTAAATATTATAATATATTTTTTTTGAAACTTTTTAAAGTTTTAATTTGATCAAATAAAAAACTGGATCAAACCGAATATAAAACTTTTAAACTTAGACGCCTGATAAATCAAGCTTTCCTGCTCATTCGTTGTTGCTTGTTGGTAGCATATTAATCTTATTTATACTGGTTCTGAACCACTGTCTAAAAAATTTCTAGCCGATGTGGGATATTGTATACAATTCTTTTATTTCCATAAATTCAAAATTTTTCTTTTTTCTAAAAAGTTCTGGAAATTTAAAAAATGTTAATGAATGACATATTAAATTCTGATAGGTTGTTTAAAATAATTTTTAATATAGTTTATTCTAGAAATTTTAAAAATGTTAATTAGTGAGGTGGCTAATCACTATTGGTGGTTTTAAAGCTTAGGTGGACGACTTAATGAGTTTATAGCTTCTAATTTTTATTAGTATAAATTCTTGATAATTCAATAAAACATTTAACACTTTAAAAAAATATAAACTACTATATTTAAATATGTCAATTATTACATATAAATTCATTAAAGTTACTTATCATAAGGTAAAAAGACAATTCTTATTAAAGTTTTAATACCGCGCTTTAAGCGCAGGTTCCTCCCTAGTAAACCCGTATTTTTGTATTCTATTTAATTTTATACTTTTAAAACTTTTGTAGATATGAAAGTATTTGATTTTCTTTTAAAAAAAATTATATACTTTTCAATTATATTATTAAATTTGGTTATAGCGATTATGGTTTGGTTTAACGATCGTTCGGTTCGATAACTATCTTTGAGAGAGAGAAAAAAGCATACAACGATACTACTTGGGTCTATAGAATATAGAGCCCATTAGGCCCAAAATTAAATATTCTTCTCCGTCTTCCAGGTTCCGTTTTGATCGGACGGGACCAGAGGCAAACTCCGAAGAGAATGGCTCCGAAGAAGAAACCTCAGAAGCAAAGCAGCAAAGCTGCTGCTTCGTCTTCATCGTCGAAATCGAATTATCAGAAACCTTCTTCAGGTCCCAAACTTCAGATTTCGGCGGAGAACGAAGATCGTTTGCGGCGGTTATTGCTCAACTCTGGCCGCTCCGGTCCTTCGGTTCCGGCTCCTATCAGTAATTCGCTCTCCAAGGCTCAAAAGACAAAGAAACTCACTAATGTCTATGAGAAGCTCTCTTGCGAAGGCTTCGTTGATGATCAGATTGAGCTCGCTCTCTCTTCTCTTAGAGTAAAACTCTTTCACCATTCTCTCTCGTCTTTCTTGCAATTTTAGTTTAGCTTTTCACTTTTGGAAATGTCTGAGGTTTATGTATATGTTAAGGATGGAGCTACGTTTGAGGCTGCACTTGATTGGCTTTGCTTGAACTTGCCGAGTCATGAGTTGCCAGTGAAGCTTTCTACTGGAGCTCCTCGCTTTCCTACCACAAGTATGGATAAGATTGCGTACACGTAAACGCTTACACTTGTTGTGTATTGATGCCTGTACCTCCCCATTGGTGTTGCAGGTGGTTCTGTGGGTGTGATATCGATCTCCAGGGAAGATTGGAATGATTCTGCTTATTCTTCCGTCCAGGTAGAGGAGGAGAAGCCTGAGGTTTTAGTTCGAGTGAAGGGTAAGAAAGATGAAGAAGATGCTCTTAATTCTAGTAAATCATCTCAAGCTGATTGGATCCGTCAGTATATGATGAGACAGGAAGAGGTACTCATATAGAATGCTTTAATCAAGAAGCGGTTTGTTTAAGCTTAATACATGATAGTTCTAGCCACAAAGTCTTCGGTAGAGTTAGTAAATAACCTGAAAGCTTATTTTAACAGATTAATTTGCTCATTGAATCAAATTTGCAGGAAGAACCGGAATGTTGGGATGATGAGGTTGATGGTATTGACTCCAACAGGAAGGTAAATCAAGTTGTTTCCAGGCCCTTTTTTCCATTATATCACCAAAATGGAATATGGTAGACTATTAGTGAGACCTGTTCCTTAATGGATGTGATGTGGTTACACTTTTGCAATTTCCTTGTATGTTAGCTTTCACGCATCTTGCTCACGAGTAAATATTCCCTCAATGATTTTAGACTATTACAAAACTGTGAATATCTGTACGTTCCTGAATTTGGATCATGAATTGTTGTTTTTCTGAAAACGGTATTATGTGGGTTTAGGTTATCCGTCATGGCATAAGTTTAGTAAAGCTATTTTTCTCGTTTTTTCGGATTTACTGCGGCTCTGGTTGTGGCAACCTGTTATCAATAATAGATTTTCTTTGCCATTTAATAAAAGTGGAACCTTTATTCATCTGCTTATGATGATTATGTGAAATTACAGACTTCTATCAGTTATTTTGCAATACCATATTAGTCGTTCTTCCTTGTTTTTATGTCTCTCTCTACTGTGATATCTTTATTTCGAAAATCACACTAGGTATCTGGTCCGAGGCCTTTTGATGTGATTGCCAAAGAATATTATACGGCAAGATCAAATGCTATAATGGCAAAGGAGAAGCGTGATAAAAAAGGACAGGAGCAAGCAGGCCTAGCCATTCGCAAGCTCAAGCAAGAGATATCTGATCTTGGTTAAGTTCAATCTTTTAGTAATCAATCAGTCTATCATTTGACCTGGTGCAGCATGTCATGATCTATATGAGTTTATTTTGCAGGGCTATCAGAAGCAACAATGGAATCTGAATTTCAGCGTCAACATGCTTTTGAAAGTGCTACAGAACAAGAGTTAACCTGTCCAATGCCCGATAACACTAATGAGTCGGTTGATGCTGACAATACCTCTGTTCAGCTGGTAGATAACTCGACCTTGGATGCCAATCCTGCAGGGAGCCGTGAGTCCGAGGAAATTGAACCTAAAGTTATTCCCTCAAGTTCCCCGGGACAAGATTTAGTTGCATTGGATGAGGATTCAGAGGACGTGGAACTTGGCGGTACATTCTTTGAAGAAATTCCGCCTTCTGAAGCTTCACCCCATGAACTTCTGGAATTGCAGAAGGAGGAGAAGATGAGAGAACTACGCAGTGAGAAGAATCTCGGGAAACTAGACGGTATATGGAAGAAGGTAACTCTTTCATCAAACAAGATTCTAGGATAATTTACTTTCAAAGTTCTATTGCAAGTAAAGGTGCTTAATGCATTTATTGCTCATCTGCTTGCTTCTTAATTTTTCATTTTGTCACATATGCTGACATAATGATAGATATGGAATTTCCTTCTTTCGTTTTAACGTGTAGGCTTGGTAGCTTTAATACTGGCCGCTTCTATTAGTCGACTATCTATTTAACATACAAAATTTACAGGGTGAGGTGCAAAAGATCCCAAAGGCATTTCTTCATCAATTGTGTCAAAGATCAGGGTGGGAAGCACCAAAGTTCAGTAAAGTAACCGGTGAAGGAAGGAATTTCTCTTATACTGTAAGTATTCTGCGCAAAGCCAGTGGACGGGGTAAAAATAGACAAGCCGGGGGTCTGGTAACTCTTCAACTTCCTCGTAAAGATGAAAACTTTGAATCCATCGAGGTACTCGTTTAATCCATGTTTTAAAAATTTATATTCTTTTAGTAAGATGTGAAAGTGTATCTTGCTAGGGTCTCGTGACTAAATGTAGTTAGGGATATATCTTCTCCGAAGAAAGTTCCAGTTTAATTTCTTGATTGCCAAGTTCCGACTTCTGAGTAAACAAGAAACTATAGTGCACTATTATTTGGTTAACAACGTTGCTCAAAGTTTTGGGTCTGATTATGAACTTTATCCAAGTTGTAAGCTGTTGATTGGAAATATTCATTGGTGCCTGATAAATATGTTGACCATATGATCAGTGTACTAATATCTTGTGAACTTGTGTGTGACAGGATGCGCAAAACAAAGTTGCGGCATTTGCTCTTCATAAGCTCTTTTCTGATTTACCTGTCCACTTTGCAATTATGGAGCCTTATGCCTCTCTAGTTTTGAACTGGAAACAAGGTGATTTCATTTATTTCGTCTCTTTTGTTTCATCCAATAAACTTTGCAGTAACATGTCTTACCCCCTTCTATTTATGTTGACATTGACATATCCTATTTGAAAACAATTTTTTTTCTCACTAGTCCAGGAAATGTGGGGCTATAAACATTTTTGGAATTGTAACTCTACAACATTTATTTTTGCATGAGAGTTTTGGTATTTATTTGTTCAAAACATTTTGAATGTCAATTAGAGCATCAGTATTAATTGAAAGTTTTACCTCATATGAATAAACTGGAGGGAACACGACATAATCATGTGCTAAAGATTTTGCGTATATCTAGTGTGACCATTCTAATGTAACATAAATAGGTTCTGTTTGGCATATCTTTATTAATCTAATACAGTTGCTTTGAGCTTCTACAGAGGAATTGTTGTGTACCATACAAAGCACAGAAGAAGACCGAAGAGCTAATTTTGTTGATAGGTTGCTTGAGGAGGACAATTTCAGTTTGCCTGCTTCGTCGAGTGGCATTGAGGATGCACTTCCATTGGTAGACTCCTATGTCAAGGAGAAAGATGACTTGGGTCTAGTCCAATCTAACCGCAGAGCTAAAAGTATGATTGTCACAGATACATCTGTGGTTCATGTAGTTACTAAAATAATATAACTCTGGATTTTACTGCCAAAAATTTATTAGCAGGATATATAATCCTCCATTTGCTGTGTTACAGGAGAATCTTCTATAGGAGCTGAGTGTTTATCTCTCCAACAAAAACACGAAAACAAAAAGAGAACGCAGAAGTACAAGGTAGAATATTCTTATGTTTGCACAGAAGTTTGGCTCTAGATGGTAAAGATGTCGTTCATGTAGCTAATTTTATGCCTTACAGTTATATATTTATAAAGCTTACCAGATTAGATTAGTTTGTTGCAGTAAGAAGTATAGGACTGTGTTGTCAGCATTGTCAGATCTGTGTTACTGTAGCTCTTACAGTCATCCTACTATTCTTTTGCAGGACATGTTGAAAACTAGAACTGCGCTTCCTATATCTGAAGTGAAGAATGGCATACTGCAGCATCTGATAGAAAAAGATGTCTTGGTGGTATGCGGCGAAACTGGCTCTGGAAAAACTACACAGGTTTGGTCTCGCCAGCCTCTCCCTGTTACTTAGTGTTGATAAAATACTTGCTGTTTGCTCCTTTATTACTGAATTTATCTTCCACCTTAAAGCTTTGAGTTATTTCTAACTGTGCAACATTATTCCAGGTTCCTCAATATATATTGGATGACATGATTGATTCGGGGCATGGTGGATACTGTAATATCATATGCACACAACCTCGGCGTATAGCAGTGAGTATCTCGGTGTTCAGATGTGATATTGTTATATATTAGACGATATTATTAATTTGGGGCATGGTTTAATTTCTTGTTTGGTCCATATTGACGTAAACTACAATCCCTTTTATTTTTGTTGATCCTTTTATTTCTGCAAAGCGTAATGATGTCATTTAGTGTAGCCCTGCAGATTTCTTTTTAATTTTTTGCTTCTGCTATTAACTCAGTAATATGGTCTAGGCTATCTCTGTTGCTCATAGAGTTGCTGATGAGCGTTGTGAATCCTCTCCAGGCTCAGATGACTCCTTGGTTGGGTATCAAGTTCGTCTTGAAAGTGCAAGGTCTGCCCCTTAATTTTGAGATTTTTTTTGTATTGGTTTACGAGCTTATATGGTTTTCCTGTTTTTACTTTCAATAATATTCATTGGAGTTGTGGATTAAGCAAATTTACCTTGGGATATTTATATCTTTGTTCAGGAGTGACAAGACTAGGCTGCTGTTTTGTACTACTGGCATTCTACTGAGGAAACTCGCTGTAAGTCCCCTATATTATCATTAAGCTCTTGCAAGCAAATAATTCCTCGTACGTGCTATAGTGTTTTATGCTACTGAGAAAGAGTAACATTTTATGCTGCACACATATTCTGCTGATATGGACAAAGGTGAACAATCATCGCTTCATTACAGAAATATGGTTTTTAGAGAACACGACCTTTGCAGAAAGTATTATGTAAATAGTTTCTGTTAACTAAGGGGGACATTAGAAGTCCGATAGTTGATGCGGTTGGCTCATCATTAGTTTATCAGAGTTTTTTTTTTCCTGCAAAACAAAGCTGAAGAATTGGTGTTCCAGTTGCTGAGACACTGTAATGCTGTTTTTGTATAGCATAATGAAAGAAGCCACATTTATGAGATAATAATCAGCATTCTCACTTATTGTTTTTTTTTTTTTTTTTTTTTTTGCTCGTTTGTGCACACCTTTCAGGGGGATAAAACCTTGAACGATGTTACACATATTATAGTCGATGAAGTGCATGAGCGGTCTCTTTTGGTGAGTCTTCATTAGCTCAGACTCTAAGCCATAAATTTCATCATTGTTAAGAATAATAGATACACAGTACAAGGTTCTACACAACATCATCTAATGCATCACTAGGATATAAGTACCTGTTTACCAATGGAAACCGGGATTTTAGTATTAAATTTTTAAATATGCTCTTATAGTGACACTCTACTACGTATTTAAACTTTTACAACGTGAAGACCAAAAGCTTGTATCCTTGGTGGTCTATACCTTTTCCCCACCTCTCTCTTCTGGCTTCTTTTTACCCTACTTAAGAATAGAGCCACTCATTTTGCTTCCAATTAATTTTTGTGCTGTTAACCATTTTAAGTATCTCAGTTTCCTCATTCCATAAAGAAAAAAAATGCTAGATTTGTATTTCTCGTTTTGCAAGCGTTTGACAATCTGACAGGAGACTGCCTTTCAATCTTTTCTTAAAATCAACTTGTGGGTGTGAGCATTTTTCGTATTTCCATTTCAGGGTGATTTTCTTCTCATTATTTTGAAGAGCCTGATTGAGAAGCAATCATGCGATAATACATCACGTAAATTGAAAGTTATCCTTATGTACGTATTCGTGGCTTTTATTTTTGAAGGCAGATGTAAATAGTTAAGTAAAATTCATATTAATCTCTGCTTTTGATCCTGTTCAGGTCTGCTACTGTTGACGCTGATCTATTCTCAAGATATTTTGGTCACTGTCCTGTGATTACTGCTCAAGGACGAACACATCCAGTCACTACCCACTTCCTGGAAGAGATTTATGAGAGAATTAAATACCTTCTTGCTCCAGATTCTCCTGCTGCGCTAAGATCTGATACATCTATGAAAGGAAAGGTACTTGGGTTATTCGTATCCGACACATCATCTGTATACTTCTGTGATCCCCTTTTCACTTTCACCAGCAACTCCCATGTTTTTTGGACATCTCTTTCATTCACTTGCTTTAACGAGCCTGCATCAGTTGAGCTTTTCCTTAGCAGAACTAAATATAGATCGATGTAGCTGCTTAGAAAATTGTACTCCTTGACTAATGAGTTTTCTTCCGATTTTGTGTTTCATTCATATGGATAATCGTATTCTATTTTCAGAAAAAGTATACCGTATACGTCCAGGTTGAAGGACTTGTACAAAGTTCTTCGTCTTTTTGTGGGGCCTCACATTGAATGGCCTTTACATTTCCATGATTGTAATATGTGCATTCCTTTTGATCACATTTGTGTTTTATGATTTTAAAATTTGGATTATACTGTTGATATACTGTACTCTCATTTAGCTTGCACTGGAAAAGGTATGATTATGTGTAGTTAATAAATGGTTTTGATATCTGCAGCTTGGTTCTGTAAATGACCGTAGGGGAAAAAAGAATCTTGTATTGGCTGGCTGGGGCGACGATTATTTGCTTTCGGAGGACTGTCTTAATCCATTTTATGTTTCCAGTAATTACAACTCATACTGTGACCAAACACAACAAAATATGGTACGGCCACTTTGAGCTTCTGTTACTTATTCACCTAGTTATCCTGATCTTCTTATTCACCCAGTTATTCTGAGTCCAAACAACTTGTGAGTGTTGTGTAGAAAAGGTTAAATGAAGATATAATTGACTACGAGCTTCTTGAAGAGTTGATATGCCACATTGATGACACTTGTGAGGAAGGGGCCATACTTATTTTTTTGCCTGTAAGCTGATACTGAGATATATTATGTTAATGAGATTCGCTCATCCTCTTCATCGCTTTGGCTTGATATTTTTTTGTTTAATAACAGGGAGTGTCAGAAATTTACATGTTACTTGATAGGCTATCTGCTTCCTATCGTTTTCGTGGACCGTCTGGAGATTGGCTTCTTCCTCTACATTCTTCTATTGCATCTACAGAACAGAGAAAGGTGTTTCTTCGCCCCCCTAAAGGCATACGAAAGGTAATTTCATGTGACATCCATATTATTATCTGTTGCACTATTGCTATCTCTGGTTTAGATGTCGACTCACTAGGAAGTGAGTCACTTTTCATCCATTTCAGTTTTATTTTTAATGCGTTGCTTTTACATTTTCTCTATTGGAAATCTATGTAAAGTTGTAAGGCGTTCTAGGTTGTATGTGTTGAATATTGATGTATTGTTTACTTCGGTTATAAGAGTTTCATCTCATTTCGTGCTACTACGTATTTCCTTTATTTCCACTAGCATATGAATTTTCAGTGATATGTTCCAGAGACAACTTTTTCCCTTACCTTCTTCAGGTTAACAAAAGAATCACATCGTCAGTATTGGTCTTGTTGAAAGTTGTATTATGTGTATATAGTATACAGTATTGGTATCATGGAGTCATGGACCTCTGCAAAGCTAATCTGATTCTTCTTTTGCGTCATCTCTTATGTTCAGGTTATTGCCGCTACAAATATTGCGGAGACTAGTATAACAATTGATGATGTGGTGTACGTGATTGACAGTGGCAAACACAAGGAAAATCGCTATAATCCACAGAAGGTATTCCGAATGCTAGTGAATCCATTGCATTTTTCTTCTATAACGATGCTTGTAGACCATCTAATCTTTTGTGTTTGTTTCCTTTCCCCCTTTGAACTCCATAACTTTTTCTGAATATGAGTTGAACAGTATGCACATTTTGTAGTTAGTTGCTTCCCCTTAAGTATTAACCTGGTCTTAAGATTGGTGTCCGGTATTTTGATATATGAATTAACCTGTATCTTGGAATTAATTTTTAGTTCTCTATATTGAAACCGAAAGCTCCCTGGATTTACAAGTTCTGTTTGATTACAGTTTGTATATATCTGCATGATTGCCTCATGATCATTATGTTTTGTCTCTGAGATGTTAGTTTGGTTCTCAATTATTATTTTTATCTTAGAAATTGTCAAGCATGGTGGAAGATTGGATATCTCAAGCAAATGCAAGACAAAGAACAGGAAGAGCTGGACGCGTCAAACCTGGGATTTGCTTTTCACTGTACACACGCTATAGGTTCGAGACGCTAATGCGTCCCTATCAGGTGTTTTGAATAGGTCCTTTCCTGGTATCTTGTTCACTTGGTTTTAGCCATTTAACTCATCTGTTCCACACTGATTTTAAGGTTCCTGAGATGCTGCGGATGCCATTAGTAGAGTTATGTCTACAAATCAAATTGCTTGGCTTGGGTCACATTAAGCCTTTTCTGTCCAAGGCAAGTGACGGCATCTTTGCTAAAAAAATAGATACTCATTATCATCCATCTGATACTGATTTATATTCACTGTCTTCAGGCGTTGGAACCTCCCAGTGAAGGTGCTATGACCTCTGCAATTTCATTGTTACACGAGGTAATATGTAATGGATTGAAGTTTCCTGAATCAGTCATATTTGATACATCCAACCTGTCATTTGGACATATAGCTAATGTATTTGAGGTTTTCTTCTCGTGTGTCTGATTAATCTTTATTCCATTGGTAGCCTTAGGGTTTATGTTATGCTTTCTGAACCCCCATTTTAGCTCCAATTGATGGAGGATCAAAAAGAGATTTTTACATACCTTTAAGAGTTTTTTGTGCAAGCTCTCTCTTATGAACCATGTATACTTTAGGTTGGTGCTGTTGAAGGGGATGAAGAGTTGACACCACTTGGGCATCATTTAGCAAAGCTTCCTGTTGATGTGTTAATTGGAAAGGTTTGCTTCTGTAACATTACTATTGCACTAAAAATTCCCGAGTTGGAGGCCTTGGTCACTGACTCTCATATATATGTTTTATCTCATCATGTGTTCTCTTTCACTTTCTTAAGAAAAAGGCTGTCTAGGTTTCAACATCGTTCGGTAACCAGAGAGTGCATCGTATAATTCTTTCCACCCATTATGACTATATGTTTGATAATTTGCAGATGCTGTTATATGGTGGAATATTTGGTTGCTTATCACCTATTCTCTCGATCGCTGCTTTCTTGAGCTACAAATCTCCGTTTATATATCCCAAAGATGAGGTACATTTTTACTTTCTTAGAACTTGGCTGATTTGGACAAGGAGTTTGTTAACTAACTCTATTTTCTTAGAAGCAAAATGTCGACCGGGTAAAACTTGCTCTTTTGTCTGACAATCTGGTGAGCTCGAGTGATTTAAACAACAATGACAGACAATCTGATCACCTCCTTATGATGGTTGCATACGATAAATGGGTGAAGATACTGCAAGAGGTATGTGATAAAAGGGATAAATGAGCTGTTTATTGAACAACTGAATAAAGCATGGATGGATTGAAATCTACTGATACTGAGTTTATGTCCGGTCTATTTTAGCACAGCGTTTATCAGCAATAATGACATGCTCTATGTGTTTGTGATGTCTTCAGCGAGGAATGAAAGCTGCACAAAGGTTCTGTGAATCAAAGTTCTTGAGCAGCTCAGTGATGCGGATGATCAGGTACATTTAAATTTTCTACAACAGATTTCCTTAAAATTGTTGAAATTTGAAGTTTATCCTAGTTTATGGTAATAACCTTCAGTTTTGAGGTCGCCTGACTCACTATTTGGAAAATTTAGAAAGCTAAACAATTATGTTTATCGAAACATAATTTAATATGATTTAATATGTATAAGTAGTTTGACGGAAGATAGTAGTCATTTGTTAAAGTATCTTAACCTACGTCGTAGTGGAAATTTTTTCATTATATGCACGAGTCCTGTATTTTTTTTTTTTAAACTGAACGAAGGCTTACACTATTTATGTCTTCATCCTTCAAATCTTCTTATTGTTTTGTCACAATTATCAGAGACATGAGAGTACAATTTGGCACATTACTAGCCGATATCGGGCTCATCAATCTTCCTAAAACAGTAGAGGTAACTTATCTAACCCCATCTGAAACATTTTGCATATGCATGTGATTGTGGTGTATGTGATTGAGAGTCTGATCGTACAAGAACATTGAAATGATAGTTCTCAAGTTTACGGTACAGCTCAATGAGGTTCATCATATTTGTAAGGTTGGGCAGAAAGAAGGCTGTAGGTTTATTTTATAAAATCTGATCAGGAATCTCTTTGTTTATTATCATAGTTTTCGGGGAGAAAAAAGGAGAATCTGGATGTCTGGTTTTCTGACCCAACTCAACCTTTCAATATGTATTCACAACAACCTGAAGTTGTTAAGGTAAAGTACATCTGCTGCTCTTCTGCTCTGATTCTTTCTCGTGTTGCCAAAAATCTATACTACAGTTGTAAAAGAGGGTCTATGTCATTATTTATTTGGTGGGTAACTGAATTCAGCTGTCAATATGTACAGGCTATACTATGCGCAGGACTATATCCTAATATAGCAGCCAGTGATAAAGGAATTACAGAGACAGCGTTTAACAGTTTGACAAAGCAAGGAAACCAAACAAAGAGCTACTCGGCATGGTACGATGGCAGAAGAGAAGTTCATATCCATCCATCTTCTATAAACAGCAACTTCAAAGCATTTCAATACCCTTTCCTTGTATTCCTTGAGAAGGTAATCTGAGTTTTTAATCTGTGAATCATTTGATTTTACTTTTATTACTTATGATCTACGAGCCTCAGAATTTCAGACTTAGCTTTGTATGTATTGGACAAGAATGGTACTTTGCTATTTAAATTGTTGTTACCAGGCAGATTCTGATGTGAATTTGTAACCATCTAATCATAGGAAAATATTGTATCATGTAGGTCGAAACGAACAAGGTATATTTGCGAGATACAACCATTGTTTCTCCTTTCTCCATTCTACTTTTTGGCGGCTCGATCAATGTTCATCATCAGGTACAATTAGCCATATTGTGTTGTCTCAGAGATCCTTTACATCTTAAAACTCTTTGAAAATTCTTGGCACCTATGTCTCGGAAACGATTTGACGATGCATTTTGGATATTGTAATGTATGGCTCTTGGTTTGTTCTATACAATCTCTGTTGGATACTTTTTCTATGTCCACTTTACCTTAAAACTTGTATCTTTTGTTACAGAGTGGATCAGTAACCATTGATGGATGGTTGAAGCTAGCAGCACCAGCTCAAACTGCTGTTTTGTTTAAAGAGCTTCGGTTAACCCTCCACTCCATTCTCAGAGATCTTATCCGAAAACCCGAGGTTACTTATTCGATCCTTTGTTTGATCATCTACTTGGTGAAGTAAGTACTCAGGACTAAACTCTCCTCTCTCTCTTCACGTTTGTGTTTTTCAGAAATCAGGTATTGTCCACAATGAAGTCGTCAAATCTATGGTCCATCTTCTTATAGAAGAAGGCAAACCGCAACAGACATGAACTTAAAAAGGAAGATCAAATTGTCTGTAACTCACCAAGATTTAAAGGTGAACATAACACACAATGTTGATAGTACAGTGACTTCCGCAGCTAATATTTAATAATATCTTACTAATACTACAATGTGTACAATATCTTCTCCGGGGAAATGGTTAAAGATGACCTGAAACATTCGTTGATTACTTTAAGAAGCCCCCTTACAAACTCCCACTGGAGGTGGTCTAATGTTTCATTTAGATGCATGGAATATCAGTTAAATGGAGTAATTAGCAAATAAAAGTGTATATTAATTCTTATACACTAGACATTAGAGCTATTTGTGCAAACTCTGGTGTAATGAAAAATATATAATACAAAAAATCATCATTTTATAGACGACTCATATTCTTTTATAAAACAAGCTAAAATCATTACATATTCTGGCAATTATGATAGACTATATAATCAATCTAATGTTAAATTACAATTATAAAAAAAATTCGTACAAAGTTCTAGTTTACAAAATGAAGCATATTATGTTCTATACATAAAAAAATTTAACAACTACTTCACGAAGAAATTAAATACAAAAATTCATGATATTTTTTTTGAGTCGAGCAGAATTTTGTTTTGCAATATAACACCCTATTTTGATTGGGTTGCATATTTTACTTTCTAAAACTATTTGGCAAATTGAAAGATTAGTCATAAAATTTGGGCAAAAGTTGAAAAGCTCTTTAAAATTTTGGCTCCAAACAAAAAAAGCCCTAAAAAAAAGAAAGAAAACTCAAAAAAAAAAATTGGAAAATGAACAGTTTCTTCTTCTTCCACTAGTGATCGGGGAAGACGAAGAGAAAAATGGCTCCGAAGAAGAAACCTCAGAAAAAAAAAAACAAAGCAACAACGAGCTCGCTTCTTCAATACCTAATTCAGGCCACAAGAAACCATCTAAAGCCCCAAAGCTTCTGATTTCGCCGGAAAACGAAGACCATTTACGGCGACTTTTACTCAAGTTTCGCCGGACCCCTTCTCCGGTCACGGCGTCGCTCTCCGTGACTCAGAAGAGAAAGAAACTCAATAACATACACGAGAATCTCTCCATTTTTATTTTTATTTTTTGAGGCGATTTGTAATACCAAAGTGGTTTGTTTGTTTTTTTTTAAGGATGGAACGACGACGCTTGAGACTGCTCTTGATTGGTTCTGTTTGAACTTGCCGAGTCACGAGTTACCAGTGAATTATTCCAACGGAGCTTCTCGAGTTCCTAACACAGGTATGTTTCTTGTAATACTCTCGGGGAAATTAAACGCTGTATTGACGCTTGTAACTTCCCGTTGATGTGTATTTCAGGACGTTCTGTGGAGGTGATATCGAAATCAAAGAAAGATTGGAATATGTCTGTTCTACTGAATCATCATCAGTACAGGTCACGAAGGAGGAGCCTGAACCTGAAGTTTTAGTTCGAGTAAAGAGCAAGCGAGATGAAGATGAAGATACTCTTAGTTCTTGCAAATCATCTCAAGCTGATTGGATCCGTCAGTACATGAAAAGACTGGAAGAGGTAACCAAAACATAGAATGCTTCAATCATTTTCCAAAAGCCTTTTACTTTGATCTCATGGATTGGAAAAATTTGCTCATTGAACTATATTTTCAGGAAGAATCGGATGATGAGGAAGATAACATTGGCTCCAGCAAGGAGGTAACTCAACTCAACTCTTTATCAGGCTACTTAGTAGACTATGAACATCTGGAGGATTTTGAAATTGGATCATGAATTGTTGTTGTGACACGTGGGTGAAGCTTATTAATTAATGATTAGTCTGTTTTGGCATTACAAGTCTTGGAGATATTTTATTAATTTATTTGTCTCACTGTGTAGTGATATATATTAGTTAGGTTTAGTTGAGCACTTACCAACATTGTTGCTTACCGTATTAGGTATCTGGTCCAAGGCCTTTCGAAGTGATTTCCGAAGTATATTGTTTAGAAAGATTAAATGCTATAAAAGCAAAGAGGAAGGGTGATAAAAAGGACAGAGACAAGCAGGCCTAGCCATTTGCAAGCTCAAGCAAGAGATGAATGATCTTGGTTGAGTTTAACCCATTTAGTTGTTAATCTGTCAATGACTTGGTGCAGTATGTCATGAGCTTATCTGTGTTTGTTTTCCAGGGCCATCAGAAGCAATATTGGAATCTGAGTTTCAACGCGAACAAGCTTTTGAAGACTACAGAAAAAGAAGTAACATCCTCCATGCCTGATGACGTTCATGAGTCAGTAAATGATGATACTGTCTTATTTCAGCTGTTTGATGACTTGACCTTGGATGCAAATCCTGTTGGGAGCTGTATATCTGAGGAAATTCAACCTAAAGCTCTTCCTTTAACTTCTTCGAAACAAGAATCAGTTGTGTCGAATGATATTTTAGATGACATAAACCTTGGCGATTTGTTCATAGAAGATGCTCCGTCTTATGTACCTTCTCCACATGAACTCCTGGAAGTACAGAAGAAGGAAATTATGAGAGAACTATGCAATGAGAAAAATCTTGGGAAACTAGAGGGTATCTGGAAGAAGGTAACTCTTCACCTAACAAGATCTTATGGAGATATACCGTTTAGCTTAGAAAATACTATTGCAAGTAATAGGTGTTTGATGCTTTTCATTTGTCACTTTGCCATTATGATCAAGCAGTTGAGTTCTAACATTTGTCACTTTCCTTCTCTACTTACATTTTGTAAGTTTGAACTTTTTTTTGTGCTGCGCTCTTCTCATCTTGGTTTGTTCTAGTCAGTTTGTCACATATGATTGATTCTTCTGTAAGGTTATATCTATAACATGTATAAGTTTAATAGGGTGAAGCGCAAAGGATCCCAAAGGCATTGCTCCATCAGATGTGTCAAAGATTAGGGTGGATCGCGCCAAAGTTCAATAAAGTAACTGGGGAAGGAAGCAATATCTCATATACCGTAAGTGTTATGCGTAAATCCAGTGGATTGGGTAAAAGCAGACAAGCCGGGGGTCTGGTAACTATTCTACTTCCTCATCAAGTTGAGGGTTTCGAATCAATAGAGGTACTTACTTGATCTCTACTTGAACACTTGATAATCTTTTATGATGCTAAATAAGTGCGAGTTAGGCTCTTGTAAGTAAATGTTGTTAGGAAATATCTACTGGAAAGATAGTTCTAATTCCTTAAGTACAATGCACTATTTTTTGGTTAACAACGTTGCTCAAAGTTTTGGATCTGGTTATGAGCCTTATCTAAGTTGGACTCTGTTGATTGGAAATAATAATTTGTCCATTTATATACTAACCATTTAATCATCATGCTAATTATTGTGCACGTGTGTGTGACAGGATGCACAAAACAGAGTTGCGGCATTTGCTCTCCATAAGCTCTTTTCCGATTTGCCTGTTCACTTTGCAATTACTGAGCCTTATGCCTCTCTAGTTTTGGTCTGGAAACAAGGTGAATTTCTTAAGTTGCTCTTTTTTTTTTTAATTTAAACAAAAGTTGCACTGTGATTTCCAGCAATGTCCATAAAAGATTCAACTGATTGACTTAATTTATTATAGCTTAGGTTTATGTTTTGATTCTCATTAGTTCAGGAGTTGTGGGACTATAAATAAACCATGGTAACTCTACAGAAACTATAGTTTGAATTGGAGTTTTGGATTTTATTTGCTCAAAGTTTGCGTCTGTTTAAAAGATCATCAGTTTGAGTGAAATTGTATGGACATATGAACTGGAGTGGATGAAGAACGACATAATTATGTGCTAATTCTTTAGACATATATTGGGTGTCAGCACTCATATGTTCTGGCCTTAAATGGTTGCAATACTATGATAACCTCTTAAAAGAGTTGCTTTGAGCTTTAACAGCGGAATCGTTGGGAATACAAAGCAAAGAAGAAGAACGGAGAGCAAAATTTGTTGACAGATTGCTTGAGGCAGAAAATTTCAGCTTGTCCACTTCTTCGAGTGGCATACATGGTGCACTTCCAATGGTAGACGCCTGTGTCAAAGAGAATGATCACATTGATCTTTTTAAATCTAACCATCGAGGTAAAAGTATGTTTCTTGGATTCAATTTGTCACAGATCGTCTAATATAACACTGGATTTTACTGCCAGAATCATACTCAGGAAGTATAATCTATAGTATGATATGTTACAGGAAACACTTCCATGGAAGCTGAATGTTCTTCTCTCAAAAGAAAACAAGAAAACAAGAAGAAGATGCATAAGTACAAGGTAATATATCATTGTTTATGGTTGAACACGAGTTTTGGCCCTGGCTAAAGAATGTAGTTAACATAGCTAACTTTATAAGTTGCAGTTATATGCTTAAAGCCTAAGTTTGCAATTTGATATCTTATCGGCATGGTAAAACTTTTGTTACTGCAACTTTCATTAGTAATCCTATTTTTTTCTTTGTAGGGCATGTTGAAAACTAGAGCTGCTCTTCCAATATCAGAAGTGAAGAATGACATACTACAAAATCTGAAAGAAAAGGATGTCTTGGTGGTATGCGGAGAAACAGGCTCTGGAAAGACTACGCAGGTTTGGTCTTGTTAGTTGCGCCCTGATATGTAGTGTCGCTGCTTCCTATTTTACTGAATATGTATATCCTGTTATAATCTATGAGTCATTTCTAATTGATACATTATTTCAGGTTCCTCAATTTATATTGGATGATATGATCGATTCAGGGCAAGGTGGATACTGTAATATTATATGCACACAACCTCGGGTGTTAGCAGTGAGTATCTCGGTGTTAAGACATTATGTTTTCAGGAATTGCTTGTTTTGGTTTATACTGATATAAAATGTGATCCGTTGATTCTTGTTAATCAATTAGCTTAGCGCTATATTCTTTTTCCTATTTGTTTCTGTAAGTGACTGGTTATATGGTTTAGGCTATCTTTGTTGCTCAAAGAGTTGCTGATGAACGCTGTGAACCTCCTCCAGGCTTCAATGACTCCTTGGTTGGTTATCAAGTTCGTCATCAAAGTGCAAGGTTTGCCTCTTTAATTGAACTCCCATTTCATTGTATGAATTTTTATCGTTTTGGGCCTCAAATGGATGACGAAAAAAGTTATTCTTTTTGGTCTATGTTTTGGTGGAATAGAATTAAAAGTATATATATGAATGTTACTTATTGTCTTCTGTGTGGAAACCTCATGATGTCTTTTGCGACATAATCTCGCATCATCATCATTATACTGTGTTTTTGGCTTCAGTAACATATGCATTTTGCGACACTACAGTATGGATTGTTAGTATAATTTCAAATCTGGTTGAAGAAAATTTTCATTGGACATATTGCTATTTCCTTGTGTACTTGTTCAGGAGTGACAAAACAAGGCTGCTGTTTTGTACAACTGGAATTCTACTGAGAAAACTTGTGGTACGTCCCCTATTTTGTTAGTAAACTCTTGTGCAAGAAATCAATTCTTTTTACTTTTTATTGCAGTACTACGATTCAGATAAATAGTAACATTTTTGTTGCACAAGTTCTGGGATTTAAATAGAGGTGAAATACCATAACTGAATTACCGATAGTTTAAATTCTAGAGAAGTTGAACTTGTAGACAGATTGCAATACCTGAATAGAGTCTCTGTTTAGAAAAGGTAACATTGATAGTCCACTAGTTGAGATACTACTTGTCATGAATTGTTTTATCATTGGTACTATCAAAGGATATATGGTACAAAAGGTTCTAAAAGAATTTGGAATTTAGTTCTTAGAGACTTAGACATTACAATGCTAATTGAAAATCTTATGTTGGCTGGCCGGATAGACAATTATTTGGTTTCAGAGGACGGTCTTAACTTGTCTTATGAATCTAGTAATTATGAATCTTACAGTGACCAAACTCGAAAAAATCTGGTACTGTATCTTTCGTGTTGGATCCTTTGTTTCTCTGATCCACCTACTTATCCTAAGTCCAAATAACTTGCAAGTGCTGTGCAGAAAAGTTTGAATGAGGATATTATTGACTACGAGCTACTTGAAGAGTTGATATGCCACATTGACGACACTTGTGAGGAAGGAGCCATTCTTGTATTTTTGCCTGTAAGCTGATACTGAGATATTTTTCTGTTGAACGAGAATGAATCATCTATCGCTTTCAGCATGACATTTTTTTTGGTTAATTACAGGGAATGCAAGAAATTAACATGCTACTCAATAGGTTAGCTGCCTCCTATCGTTTTCGTGGACCTTCTGGAGATTGGCTTCTTCCTCTACATTCTTCTATTGCATCTTCAGAACAGAAAAAGGTGTTTCTGCACCCCCCTAAAGGCATACGGAAGGTAATATCATTTGACATATATTGTGGTACTTCTCATTTCCTCTATGGCTGGTCTTTGAATCTGTGTTAGCAGTCACTTTTGATCCGTTTGTTTCCACATGAGAAAATTTAATGGCTTTATCTTTAGTGCTTTTGCTATTGCATATCTACTGTGCAACTGTTTTGTTTCCTTAGTACTCCACTACTAGTTGGAATCAGGTGATATGCAAAATAACTAACACCACTGGTGGTTACAGTTAAAAAAAAATACAACTGTTTATCATAAGAGTGCTGCATCCCATTTTGTGAAAGATCTTTTCCATAACACCCCACAAAGCCGATCTGTTTTTCCTTTTGCATCGTCTTTTATGTTCAGGTTATCGTAGCTACAAATATTGCCGAGACCAGTTTAACAGTTGAAGATGTGGTATATGTGATTGACAGTGGAAAACACAAGGAAAAACGCTATAATCCACAGAAGGTACTCCAAATGCTAGTCAATCAGATAACATTTTCCTTCTATGATTATGTTTGTACTATCATCCAATGTTATTACGCTTGTTTCCTGTTTTAAGTAAATTGCAAAAGTATCAAGATGATGGGCTATCTAGCACTTTTTCAGAAAAAGCTTAGGAACCTAACACTTTCTATGGGGAAATACAAATTTACTCTCTATTGGTGGATTTATGTCACTTTTTGTATAGTAAGTTAATGATAGATGAATATAGCTATACTGCTAGAAGGATGAGAAACCTTCCTTTTAATCCTCTTTAAGCTGAATAACTTTTGCTGAAAATGAATTATTCCCATTTTTAGTAATAGTTACAAATTCCCTTTCCTTGTGAAACCGTTTTGTAAGATTGATCTCCAGTATTTAAGAATCTATTAGTTTGTATCTCTAAATGACATAGATATATAAACTCTATTTTTATGACACATTGTTAATCTATTAATTTATTGTGTTTTGTCTCTGAAATGTCATATTTTTGTGCTCAATTATTATATTATCACAGAAATTGTCAAGAATGGTGGAAGATTGGATATCTAAAGCAAATGCAAGACAAAGAATGGGAAGAGCTGGACGTGTCAAACCTTGACATTGCTTTTCGTTGTACACACGACATAGGTTTGAGAAGCTTATGCGTCCCTACCAGGTGTCTTTCTTTTAGACGTTAGACATTTCTTCTCTGGTTTCTCAAATCTCAACCACTTGGTTTTTGCCCTTAAACTCACCGGTGCCATCTTGATGGCTAGGTTCCTGAGATTCTGCGGATGCCTTTAGTAGAGCTGTGTTTACAAATCAAATTGCTTGGCTTGGGTCACATTAAGCCTTTTCTGTACAAGGCAAGTGACACCAACTTTTAGTTCCAAAAGAAGTAACAATATCATCGTCTTTACTCTTTGTCACTTACTGTCTTTAGGCATTGGAACCTCCTAGTGAAGGTGCTATAAACTCTGCAATTTCATCGTTGCACAAGGTACCTTGAACTTGTATTGAAATAGAAGTCTTTATTTTTGTAAGCGGTATAAGTTCATGATACATCCAAAAGTTATGAGACCTTTCACTTGGATATATAGTTGATGTGTTGCTATTGTCCTGCAGTGTGGCTAATCAATCCCACATTTCCATTGTTAAACTATAGTCTTTTAGAGTTTGTTACACTTATAATTCCCTCTACTTTATGTTTTCTCAACCTCTAATTTTAGTACCACTCAGTAAAACTATTTGTGTAAGACACCTTTTGGAGTTTCCTGTGCTGATCTTTCTTTATGAAACCCTGACTTTTTAGGTCGGTGCTCTTGATGCGGATGAAGAGTTGACACCAATTGGAAAGGTTTGCTTCAGAAACATTATTGCTGAACGAAAAGAGGCCTCTCAAACCTATGTCAACATCTAGCCTCATATAATCACTACACGTTTAAAATAATGCAGATGCTTTTATATGGTGCCATTTTTGGATGCTTATCACCTATTCTCTCCATTGCTGCTTTCTTGAGCTGCAAATCGCCATTTTTACATCCCAGAGATGAGGTAAGTTTTTTCCTTTTCTAAAACTTGCCTATTTTGGCAAGAAGGTTCGTAACTGACTCTATCTTTTCTTTTCTTTTCTTAGAAGCAAAATGTCGATCGGGTGAAACTTGCTCTTTTGTCTGATAAGCTGGACAGTTCGAGTAATTTAAACAACAATGACAGACAATCTGATCACCTCCTTATGATGATTTCATACGAAAAATGGCTGAAGATACTGCATGAGGTATGGTATAAAAGGGTATCTCAAGCTGCCTCTTACTGTCCAAAGTTTGTTATATATATATATATATATATATACATGGAAATCACCAAGAAGTAAAAGAAATCTAGGATCTTCTCCAAACTAACCATCTTTATGTGTTTTTGATGTCTTCAGCAAGGAATGCAAGCTGCACAGAGGTTCTGCGATTCAAACTTTTTAAGTAGCTCAGTGATGCAGTCGATAAGGTACATTGTACTTAGATCCTGTAACCTCTGAGTACTTTGATGGGATGGGATAAAGGTCGCATCATTCACTTTGTTCATGATCTAACATGCTTTTCACTGTCTTTCAATCTTGGGTAGTGTTATTTGTTAAAAACGGAAAATGAAACTATCTTGTTTTCGTTTCTTGTCCAATAACTTAAACATACGTCTTAGGATAGTCAACAGGACGCTGAAACTCCTTTTAGACTAAAAAAATGCTTACATCATTTGTCTTCATCCTTGACGTCTTATTTACTGCTTTTTCACAAATAACAGTGACTTGAGAATAGAGTTTGGCACTTTACTTGCGGACATCGGGCTCATCAATCTTCCTAATACAGGCGAGGTAAGTTATCTTACAACATCGCATACGCTTAAACAACATGTGTCTGATGATTTTTTATGGAAGACACATGCACTAAACAATATTAGGGTTGTTCTCAAGTTTTCAATACAATGCCATCAACGCAGTAGAGCCCATGTTTGTCTAATGAGATATGATCAGTAGTGAACTTCTTTTTTCTTAGGGGAGAATGAAGGAGAATCTTGATGTTTGGTTTTCTGAAAAAACTCAACCTTTCAATATGTATTCACAAGAACCTGAAGTTGTTAAGGTAAAGTACATCTGGTGCTCTTCTGCTCGGATATGTCCTTGTAATACACTTTTCTTTGTTGTAGTTTCTACTAAGCATCTATGATTTTATTACTGGTTGCAATCAAAGTTCAAAATGTTGTACCTGAGTTAAGTTTCCAATTTTGTACAGGCTATATTATGCGCGGGACTATGTCCTAATATTGCAGAGGGATTAGCTAACTGTTTAACAAAGCCAGCAAAAGAAACACAGCGTTATGCAGTATGGTATGATGGCAAACGAGAAGTTCATATTGATAAAACCTCTATAAACAAAAACTGCAAAGCGTTTCAATACCCTTTCATTGTCTTCCATGAGAAGGTGAATTTTTTTTTTCATTTAGAGCATTTGGGTTTAGTTTTTATCTTTCTCTGATTTGTAAACATAGCTAATCACAGATAATTCATTCAACGTTCATTTGTTCTTGTAGGTCGAAACAAAGAAATTGGTATACCTAAAAGATACAACCGTTGTCTCTCCGTTCTCCATTCTACTTTTTGGCGGCTCAGTCAATGTTCATCATCAGGTACTGTTAATCATGTCTTGCTGTGAGCGAATCCATTTTTCAAACGTCGAGAACCATGTCATTGAGCTCAAAGATCTTTTACGTCTTAAGACTCTTTGCCAAAGTCTGATTGATACTCTATATATGGCTTTAGGTTTTTCCTATGTGCTGAAAGATCTTTTACGTCTTAAGTCTTACCCTTTCATTTCAGAGTGGATCAGTCACCATTGATGGGTGGTTAAAGCTAACAGCACCGGCTCAAACCGCGGTTTTGGTGAAAGATCTCCGGTTAACCCTCCATTCCATTCTCAAGGATCTCATCCGAAAACCTGAGGTTACAGGTTCAATCCTTTTGTTTGATCTACTTGGTTAAGCAAGTAGCTCAGGACTAAACTCTCCTCTCTCTTCACGTTTGTGGTCTTCAGAAATCAGGTATTGTCCACAATGAAGTCGTCAAAGCTATGGTCCATCTTCTAATAGAAGAAGGCAAACCGCAACACACATGAACTAAATATATATGAAGTTCGAATTGTGTGAACAATTGTAAGAAAGCACAATTTGGATACTACTTGACTTCCCTTGCTCAACTATCTAACTGTTTCGTCAACTGTAAATTAAGTGTCCTTCTAGGATTGTTTTGTATCACATTTTCGATACAATGGTCAAGAAGACAGCGACGACACTGGTGGAAAAAACTCGTATTGCATAATTTTTCTCTAAGTACCTCAATTTAACTATTACGCTCATCTCTACATCATTGTCTTCATTTTCCCTCTTCTCATGTCCATTGCTCTTCACTTGCTTCTTCTTCTCCCTCCATGTCTGTCATCGTTTTCAATTTCTTGGATAACGCATATACAAAAGACACAAAAGCTTCCTAAAAAACATGTAAATGGATTCTTCTTCCTAATCCTCGATTTAGAGTGTAAAACACGAAAGCTATGTAAAAAAGTGTTAAAAGATGTATATTTGTAGATTAATTATAATTTAAATATAGAGATATGGTGAATTATGGCTGGTTCGTTTAGCATAACAACTTACAATTAACATCCGATTTTGCTGTTTTTTTTTTGCTAGTTGAAAGAGATCAAGTGAAACTGTGAAAGAGGGTAGCCTGAGGTGATGGAATAAAGCAGTTGTAGAATAAAGTAGGATTGTGTATATTACCCTAGATCTTTCTGAATGTCGCTTAAGTTTATCTTGTTGATTGAGTTTCGTACGTAATCCAATTCTTATCTTCTGCTATGAAGGTTATAATAATATTTCAAGAGTATATATTTATGATTATAATTGATGCTAGTACTCCATCATCTAAGGTCATCTCCGCTCTGCGTTACTTCCCCAAATTTTTTTTATTAAAAATTAATAAAATAATAGAAAGAGAGAGAAAGAGAGACAACTGATGCTTAAAATGATTACGTAAAATTGTTGCTCAGGTTATTTCTATACTTGTCCACTTTTCATTAGTTAAATATTAAAATATATATATATATATATATATATTTTTAGCAACGCTGAAGAATTTTTCTCTTGTAGATGCTCTAATACTGTTTAAGACTATTTCTGATAATTAGCAATAAATATCCAAACTAGCGTTGCCATGCCTCATGTGTGTAGAAACTAGGTTTCCACAATGAATTTGTTTGAGGAGGGAAACAAATTCAATAGAGTTATATCTCTAGAAAACAGATCTAAGCCTTCGAATTAAAGTAAAGAGGTAGAACTCAAAGGAATTAGGGTTTATTGCCAAGAACAAAAAAAGAACTCGATTATTGTATTTTATTTTCGATGCCTTACAATGGAGAAGTCTCTCCTTCTTTATACATGTTCTAAGATTACAATATATTCACTTTCCTTATCGGACGAAGTGAGATATGGAAAACTGCCTCATTGCTTCATTCGGCCGCCGTGCCGAAGTGGAAGTCGGCTCCTTCTTCTTCAAGGCTACACTTTGGCCGAACTGACTTCTTGTTGACCTAATCGAGCCCTTAACCGGTTTCCCGGTTAACTAATCAATTAGTATTTCTGGTTTAGCTCGGTATGTCGGGGGTG
>NC_025700.1:9382224-9384783 GCF_000633955.1 Camelina sativa
GATGCCTTACAATGGAGAAGTCTCTCCTTCTTTATACATGTTCTAAGATTACAATATATTCACTTTCCTTATCGGACGAAGTGAGATATGGAAAACTGCCTCATTGCTTCATTCGGCCGCCGTGCCGAAGTGGAAGTCGGCTCCTTCTTCTTCAAGGCTACACTTTGGCCGAACTGACTTCTTGTTGACCTAATCGAGCCCTTAACCGGTTTCCCGGTTAACTAATCAATTAGTATTTCTAGTTTAGCTCGGTATGTCGGGGGTCCTAAATCCCGCACCAACAATTAGTCCCCCCCAGTTCCGAATATTCGAGATTCAATTCGAATGTTTCGAACTATGGGAAGAGAATATCCGATCTAATCCATAAAAACTTAATTGATTTTACCCGGATTCTCGCGTCATCTCGCCGCGAATTGTTCGGACGACACGTGTCGTTTGCATCACATCAGCTAGCCCGGAATTCGAAGAGTCGCATAGGTCATAATTGCTCTGCGTAGGGTTGCCACCCGCTCGACTCTATAAATACGCCTCCCCTTTCGTCATTTCTCATTTTCTGTCAACAACGAAAGGTAATCTGCTCCGATCTCTCTCCTATTTATTTTGTTAGTTCCGATTTTCTTCCGCACTCTCCGAACTCAGAATATGGCAAGCACATCAGAACCCATCTCTTCGCCAGAAGTCGAGGGCGAACAGCTAATTCGTCGATCTTCCAGGCGGAAAACTCTCGACCCAGAGCGTACCACGCAGATCGGTGAGTCGAGTAGATCGGCTTCCGAAGTCCCACCACACCTTGTTTGCTGTTCAGCAGGAACTTCATCTTCACAAGTATTGCCGTTACCATCAGTTCGTCCTGAAGAGGAAAGCACCGAACTGACTCAAGGCGTACTGTCACAAGAGGAAGATCGGTTTGTTCCCTTAGGACTCTTGATCGAGGATATCGATCCCTTGTTTGACCATAAAGGACAGATTGGTGGCGAAAAGAGTTTGAGTTCGTCCAAAACCGTGAACGACATGCTGAACTCATGTGGTTTATTCAACAGCGAAGTCACAATTCTGATTCCTCGAGAGGACCAACGCCCTTAGAACCCTCCGGAAGGGTATATATGTCTATACGAATGTTATTTTACCGAATGTCGCCTCTTATTTCCAATCCCTGCGTTGATATCGCTCTACGCCCAAAGACGCAGGATAACGATCTGCCAGTTCGTCCCCGGAGCTATTTGTAACTTTATGGCTGCCCTCACTGTAGCAGCCGAAGTCGGGGTCAATATTGGAGTTCAATGTTTCGAACAGCTATCCAATTTTAAGTTATCGAAGAGTCTACACCGCTGGGAAGTGAATATGAGGCTGGCGCACAATTTCCTTGTCGGTAAAAGAGTGAGCAAATTCCAGAAGTGGATGAACCGCTACTTCTATGTCCGCGTCGATCAGTACTCACTCGCTAACCCATTGGGTTTCCATCGGAGAGTGTGGAATGAAAATCCTGGTAGACTTTATATTTTCAGCACGTTTTAATTGACTTCGGCACCTCTAACCAGTTTTAACTTTTTCGTGTCATGTTTCCAGATCGTCCATTCTGCGCGACGCGGCTAGCTCCAAACTACCATCCCGTCAGAGACGCTCTATTAACCGGAAACAATCGTCAGTGGGAGTTCATCACCCGTATCCGTGTTGAAACAGCGATGGGCAAACCCAGGACGACGTTCCCAAGTTTTGCTAGGTCACTAGGACGAACTGCGGAACCTACCGAGGCACGTGTCCTTGAATCGGACAATCTCCAGATAGTTCGCCGTGACACTCAGGCTGCCATTGAAGCTGACATCGACCCATCTCAGGGTCGAACTGAAGTCGATCCCATCCCAGACCAGACCGACGTTGACCCTACTCAGGCTTCTGGAGAAAACGTCAACACAGTCGATGTCGCGGAAGAAGATAATCTCCCTTTGGCCTTAGAGAATGCCAATCTTTCGACGGAAGAACAGGATGTCCCGCAACTTGAAGCTGGATCCAAAAGAAGGAAGAAGAAAAAGAAGCAAACCAGAAATAACCCAGTCGCTGAGCCACAGCCGGTAGTGAACCGCAAACGCTCGGCGGAAGAAGCCGGACTGGAATCTGCCGATCGATTTCGCCTGGAAAGGAGAAATGATAAAACAGATCGCTTCTCCTATCATTACTTCGGCGACTATCCTCTGGTGACCAATCGTGAAGCCTCAGGCGAACTATTTCGGACCTTGAAGACCTCCAGTCGAATCCTTCCGTCGGCGGATGATCTTGAATTTAAACAGACGTTCCTTGATGTCGCCGAGTGCCACCTAATGGTATGCCTTATCATTTTGTTTAATTTGCTTGAAATTTCAGCGGATGAACTGACATATGTTCTTCGGGTTTACAGACTGCCGCCAAGATGAACACGCTGACTCAATTATACGATAGACGTGCCAAATCCAGTAAGAAGTCTGGATTGGAGCTCGAAAAGGTGAAAGAATGCGCAGAGCAAATCCGGATTGCCAGCGACGCCAAGGATGCGAGGATCAAAGAGCTCGAGGCGCTTGTTGCCGA
>NC_025700.1:9386780-9388926 GCF_000633955.1 Camelina sativa
GATGGTATCATTGCCAGCTCCGAGCTGAGGATTAGTGAACTGAACTCCCGAGCGCTTACTCTCGAGGAAGAGAAGAACGAACTGCAGGAATCATGCGAAGGGTTAAAGGTTCAGCTCAACTTTGAAGTCAAGAGACTTCGGCGGGATCGTTGGGAGAAGGTGGAGCAAACAACAATGAAAGCGCAGAATCGACTTGATAAGGTCAAGGCCTATCTACTCGAACAGGAGAAAGTTCGTCCCCTGGAGGATCTGCTAAACCAAGCTTCCGGGATACAGGAAACTGTACAATATCTGGTCGAAAATGGGGCCATCATTCCGGCGGAACGAATCAAGGAGATTGACGAGAAAAAGGTCGAAGCCGAGGAGACTGTCAAGGCGATCGATGTCCTTGATCTGACTGAAAAAGATCTCAACATGTCCCCGGATCAACTTGGCTATGGATTCCCCCCCCCCGGAACGACGGCTCCAGACTCCGTCCAACATCCGCACGGTTCCAATGCCGATAGCTTTCAGGCCGATTTGACCGGTGCTTATGATACTTAGCTGTATTTTCGTTTCCTTCTCTTCTTTTTCTTTTGTTGTTAATCCTACGGGTTTGAGTACCCTTGTAAAACATTGCCGACTTGTTCGGCCCATTTTCTTTTTTAATTACCGAAATTTTTCTTTTATCATAAAAGGAAAAACTGATAAATTTGCATTCTTACCATTTTGCACGGAAAGTTGCCATTTTTTTAAAAAGGGGATTTTCCTCCCAATACTCGTATAAATCTATCTGGCGCTGCCTACGAATTAAACATCCCAAGAAGAACTCTCAATCAAGACAATGTCAAGCTCGGTTAGCAGCGTGGAATCCCCACTAGTTGGTAACGATGTGCCGACGTTCTCGAATGTCGAAGCTATCGAAAGGGGGATGGCGTACTACCCGAACATCCGAGCTCCCTGGATGTTGATGTTCCGCGTCAAACCGGAAGAAAGGCGCGAACTGGAAGAATTTCTTCATGAGGTGGAAGATCGCCATACGGAATATCGCGATCGTCTTGCCGCATCGGAACAAGTACAGCGAGATCTGCTACTCAAACTCGAGATGCTGGAATCTCACCCAAAGGATTGGATTAAGAATGGGTTCGACAAGATAGCTGCTTTGCCGCCATGTCTTGTTGCGTACTGCGACGAATGCCGAAGGGAATCAGATCGGAGACCGACGCATACGGACCCTGTCTTGATCGGTGACTTCATTCCCGGCAACGTTAAGCCGTTCTACATTAACCGGTGTGCAACCGGTGCCGAGCTTGCCGAGGCCGACGCCTTTTTCCGTCAGGTAGCCACTACCCTCTTTTCCTTTTTGCTTTCCTTATGAACGATCGAAATTTGTCTTCTTCGTACTAACCCGTTGTTGATTTTGCGTTTGCAGATTGAGGGTACGCACCAAGAACTGACTCAAGATCTTCAGTACTTTCATATGAAGAAAGGCAGGATCGATCGACGGCTGATCGACTCTGGAGTCCGAGATCGCACTACTGACCTGCTCGATGAATCCGAACAGAAGGCCAGAGCATTGGAGACTCGTCCTGAGGAATGGGAAAAGACTGGGTTGCAACTAATATGGCCAATGCCGAAGCGACTCAAGACGAGCATTCGCGAGATTGCTGCAAATGGCGCACCAGTTCAGAATTAGGATGTTTCGTTTGATAATAAAATACAACTGCAATATAGCAGGCGAACTTGAACTTTGCTTGTTGTAAAATCTCAATAAAACTTTTTCAGTAATAATAAGAGATTTATTTTGCTACTTTATTCTCAAAAATGTGCCAGAAGCGAGACGTCTCCCGGCTTACGTCAGGCAATTTTTATTAAGTGACGGTAGACAAAATCGATTAGAGCCTCAAAAACAGTCTATGAATTTTAAACGAAGTGTGTTTGGTCGGAGAGCGAGATAGTGGGCTCGGCTTATCTCCTTTTACTTTAGTTCGGTGGCCGGAGTGCGAAATTATTCTCTGGGTTCGGCTTACCATACCGTCCGAACCAAAGGTTGAGTGCGAAATAAATACTCTGGGTTCGGCTTACCCCAACAATTAAGAGATTGGGCGCGGAATAAACGCTCTGGGTCCGGCTTATCCCAATGATTGAAAGTTCGGGTGCGAAATAA
>NC_025700.1:9388977-9389607 GCF_000633955.1 Camelina sativa
TATGGCCAATGCCGAAGCGACTCAAGACGAGCATTCGCGAGATTGCTGCAAATGGCGCACCAGTTCAGAATTAGGATGTTTCGTTTGATAATAAAATACAACTGCAATATAGCAGGCGAACTTGAACTTTGCTTGTTGTAAAATCTCAATAAAACTTTTTCAGTAATAATAAGAGATTTATTTTGCTACTTTATTCTCAAAAATGTGCCAGAAGCGAGACGTCTCCCGGCTTACGTCAGGCAATTTTTATTAAGTGACGGTAGACAAAATCGATTAGAGCCTCAAAAACAGTCTATGAATTTTAAACGAAGTGTGTTTGGTCGGAGAGCGAGATAGTGGGCTCGGCTTATCTCCTTTTACTTTAGTTCGGTGGCCGGAGTGCGAAATTATTCTCTGGGTTCGGCTTACCATACCGTCCGAACCAAAGGTTGAGTGCGAAATAAATACTCTGGGTTCGGCTTACCCCAACAATTAAGAGATTGGGCGCGGAATAAACGCTTTGGGTCCGGCTTATCCCAATGATTGAAAGTTCGGGTGCGAAATAACGACTCTGGGTCCGGCTTATCCCGAAAAATAGTAGGTAGTTATACCAGCTGATCACCTGGCCAGGGTGTCAACAAGGGGTGAGTT
>NC_025700.1:9390263-9456512 GCF_000633955.1 Camelina sativa
GTCCTGCACGAATTAATCGCCGAAGGCTTCTTCTTGGAGAAGTGGCGTATGACCGGGCTGCTTGCCGCGCGTGCGGCGTGCCAAGAACTGGTGGCGAGTATGGAGGTGCCTGTCCTTTTTGAGGACGACTGTCAGCCCCTCGAAGATACCGCGCACCCGTTCACCGTGGATATCTGGGCTTACCGGGCTTCCGTAGAAAGGTTAAGGCGGTACGCCAATTTCTGGAATTGGCTGGTCCGGTTTTCCGTGAGAGGCACCTGGTCGAGGGCCCGTGCGCCTTCTTGGAAGACTTGGTTTCAAGAGGCGTTGAAGTTCCGAGAGAGAGACTGGAGACCCTAAGGCAAGCTCGTCAGTTCTGGCGAAGCGAACTGGATGAGGTAACAGTAGAGGAACCGCTGGCAGACGATCTGTCAAGTCCGCGGCCTCCACTTCGTCTACTGGACTGCCCCAGACAGTGACGGCGAAACCCTGACCCCTCCGGACGTTTGTTATTATTTTTTGTGTTTAGGAGAACTCAGTCGTTGAAGGGATTTTCCCCCTTTGCGTCTCTTTTCTTTGTTTTCTTTTTTGTGTTGGTCATCGTTCCAAAGCATGTAATGGGGATTCACTTATTTAAAAAAACTTTATTTTAATTGGAATTATCAAACCGTGTAAGAGAAATCAAATCCATGGTCGATATTTCGTACATCAGCTTGCCGCCGAACTGAATGTATTCGAATAATAAGAAGAAGTTTTTCAACCGGAAAAAACTTTATTAATATATTAGCTGCATTCGCTTCATCTTTAAAAGATAAGGAATTGCCTACGTACCCCGAAGTGGGGATCAAGCCAACCGTAGTTCGTACTACAAAAGAAAGATAAATGGAGTTCGGAGTCCCGAAAACTCCTGGGTAGGATCGTAACAGCGACTTAGCTGTAATAACGTTTCAAGTGGGCTGCGTTCCACGAGTTTTTGATCCGTTCCCCGACCATGGTTACGAGTTCATAGACGCCTGGACGAACCGCTCTAGACACGAGGTATGGACCCTCCCATCGAGCGCCGAGCTTACCGGCGTTCACTTCCTTGGTGTTCTCGAAAACTTCTCTCAGAACTAGATCGCCGTCGTTGAAACGCCGCTGACGAACAGTCTTATTATAGTATCGAGCTGCTGCGTCTTGGTAATGTTGCACTCGAACTAAAGCTTTATCGCGCAACTCCTCGGCAAGGTCGTTGTGGTCGATCAGCATTTTGTCATTGAGTTCGGGATTATCCACCATCATAGTACGGCGAAGTGTCGGGACTCCTGCTTCGGCCGGGGCAAGTGCTTCGAGACCATATGCGAGAAAGAAGGGGGACTGTCCTGTGCTTTGCCGCGGGGTTGTGCGATATGACCATAGTACACCGTCCAAGTGGTCTGCCCATGCTCCCTTCCTTCGACCGAGTCGTTTCTTGAGTCCGTCGACGATCGATTTATTCGTGGCTTCAGCTTGACCATTACCTTGCGGGTACCGAGGAGTCAAAGTGCTGAGACGGATTTGCCACTTCGACAGGAAGCGTCTGGTGATCATCGAGGTGAATTGGGTGCCGTTGTCAGTGACAATCTCGTACAGAAGTCCGTGGCGACATATGATGTTCTTCCAGATGAAGTTGGTCACGTCTAGGGATTGGATCCTCGTGAAAGATTCTGCCTCCACCCATTTGGTGAAGTAATCGGTCAGCACCAGGACATACTTCTTGGATTTGGACGCCGGCAAAGGTCCTATGGCGTCCATGGCCTAGCGCATAAAAGGGTATGGAGCTGTCACGGTATTTAGCAGTTCGGGCGGGACATGCCGCATTGGTCCATGGCGCTGACAAGCTTCGCATTTGGCCGCGAAAGTTTCGCAATCGGCCATCATGGTAGGCCAATAGTGACCATCCTTTTTGATTTTAAGAGCGAGTGCGCGTCCGCCAGAATGGTTGCCACCCTCGCCTTCATGCACCTCCATCATGATGCGTTCGGCTTCGTCCCGAGTAACGCAGATAAGGAATACTCCTGACGCACTTCGGCGAAACAGCTCACCGTCCAAAAGGATATACCTGGCACTTCGGGCCTTCAGTTGTTGAGCTGCCCATCAGTCTGTCGGGACGATACCATCGGAGATGTAAAGTTTGATCTCAAGTTGCCAATCCTCCGGAGGTTTGGCGACGTCCGTCATATCTTCTATTGGCTCATCGACTTCCATCGGGACTGAGTCGTCGTTGATGACGGCAATCTGGCTGTCCGGATCAATGCTAGGAGCATCGATGCACTCAATTGGAATGGTACGTCGTAACTCGGGGTCGGAGCGGTTTGCCAGGGCTGCGAGGGCGTCGGCTGATGCATTCTCGTTCCGTGGGACCTTCGTCAGAGAGAAAGACGCAAATTCCCCGGATAAAGTGCGGACCAACTTTCGATATGCTCCCATTCGCTTGTTTTTGGCGTCGAATTCTCCGCTGAATTGGCTGACTACGAGTTGGGAGTCGTAGTAGACCTGCAGGTGTTTGACTCCAAGTCCCCGGGCTAAACAGAGTCCCGCGAGAACGGCCGCATATTCGGTTTCGTTGTTCGACGCTTTGAAGTTGAGCTTCAATGCCTGCTCAAGGATCTCACCGGTGGGGGATCGGAGGATGACTCCCACCCCAGAGCCGTGACTCGTTGACGAACCGTCGACGAACATTGTCCATTGCTCCACCGCGGGGGTGGGGTCGTCGAGCTCAGGCGATAGTTCGGTGATAAAGTCAGCCAGAACCTGCGACTTCAGACTTGGTCGAGAACGGTATTCGATATCGTACTCGCTAAGTTCGACTGTCCACTTTGCCATGCGTCCGGATTGGAGAGGGCTATGGAGGACGGTTCGGAGTGGTTGGTCAGTAAGCATGACGATAGACTGCGACTGAAAATAGGGGCGTAGTTTCCAAGCTGCGATGATCACCGCAAGGGCCAGTTTTTCCAGTGTGGGGTATCGTGATTCCGCGTCGTTAAGTGCTTTGCTCGTATAGAAGATGGGCTTTTGATCTCCGCGATCGTCTTGGACTAACACCCCACTGACTGCCGAGCTTGAAACCGAGACGTAGAGGTACAACGCCTCGCCGTCCTCCGGTTTGACTAACACTGGATGGCAAGTCAGATACTCCTTTAGCTGACGAAAGGCGACCTCGCATTCCTCATCCCAATGAAAATCTCTATTTCCGCGAAGCAATTGGTAAAAGGGGAGGCACTTGTCCGTTGATCGGGCGATGAAACGATTCAGAGCGGCGATCCGGCCAGTCAGGCGTTGTACTTCTCGCTTGTTGGTCGGTGACGGTAGTCCCAGGATGGCTTCAATCTGTTTAGGATTCGCCTCTATTCCCCGTTCAGTGACGATGTACCCCAAGAACTCTCCGGAGGTTACTCCGAATGTACATTTCGTTGGGTTTAATTTCATCTGGAATTGATCCAAGATGTCAAAACACTCCGTCAGATGTTGGACGTGCTGTTCTGCGATCAAAGACTTGACCAGCATATCGCCTATATAGACCTCCATAGATTTGCCGAGCAGGTCTGCGAACATCATGTTTACCAATTGCTGGTAGGTTGCTCCGGCGTTTTTCAATCCGAACGGCATCACCTTGTAGCAGTAGGTGCCCCTATCTGTGATGAACGCCGTTTTCTCGCGGTTGGCCGGACTCATGGCGATCTGGTTGTACCCTGAGAATGCATCCATAAATGAAAGCAGTTGGTTGCCGGCCGTAGCTTCGACGAGACGGTCTATGTGCGGGAGAGGGAAGCTGTCCTTAGGACATGCTTTGTTGAGATCGGTGAAGTCCACGCAGACTCTCCACTTGCCGTTTTTCTTTTTGACCACCACCGGGTTAGCCAACCAATCAGGGTACTGGACTTCCACTATTTGATCTGCCTTGAGTAGTCGTTCGACTTCGTCTTGGACCGCCTTGACTCGATCCGGGCCCAAACGCCTGCGTTTCTGTCTGACCGGCTTGAATGTGGGGTCGATGTTGAGCCTATGGCACATGACTTCGGGGCTTATCCCGACCATATCTTTTGTTGACCAGGCGAATGTGGAAGCTCGAGACTGCAGAAAAGCGATCAGCTTCGTCTTTATGCGTTCATCGAGTTCGGACCCGACGGTCCGCAAGGGGTCGGAGGGGTCTATATTGACCTGTATGATTCGAGACTTCGGAGATTTGAAGCGATCCCGCTCCGGCTTGTGGGGACCGGTAAGACGGTCCCCGCTCTGTAATTGCTATGCGTTCTCCGCCGTCCTCTGCTTTTTTTCGATAACAGAGCACACTCGGGCTATCCTTTGGTCGCCATAAAGTGTGCAAATTCCTGTGGTGGTCGGGAATTTGAGGCAGAGGTGATAGGTCGATGGTACGGCCTGCATCGAATATATCCATGGTACCCCCAAAATGGCGTTGTAGATCGGAGGTGCATCAATGACTGCGAACTTAGTCTTCCGGGTCACTCCGCCAGCTCGTACTTGTAGCTTTACGTCGCCCATTGACATCTTAGCAACCCCATCATAGCCCGTCAGCGTTCGAGTTTCGGGTTTCAGTTGGTCTGGTGTGACGCCCATTTTTTCTAACGTTTGCCAGCATAGTACGTTGACGGTGCTCCCGGTGTCGATCAGGACTCGTTCGACGTTGAAGTCGCCCATTGT
The DNA here is from genome assembly GCF_000633955.1 of Camelina sativa. Taxonomy (NCBI): domain Eukaryota; kingdom Viridiplantae; phylum Streptophyta; class Magnoliopsida; order Brassicales; family Brassicaceae; genus Camelina; species Camelina sativa. Next base: position 9,394,923 of record NC_025700.1, read on the forward strand.
GACCTCGATAACCAAGGGGTCCGAATGGGGATGTTGGATTCCTTTAGCGTCCTCCGAAGTGAATGATATCGGGTCCGAGCAGAGTGAAGGTTCGCTCGGAGCTGTTCGAAGGGTACAAACTTGTCGTGCCCTCTTCTTTAATGCGCGGACGGAGTCTGCGCAGTCCTCCGGTGGGCCAAGTATCATGGTTATTTGTCCTCGGGGAGGGGAATTGGCCTGCTCCAGTTTTCGCCCCCTCTGCCGCTTGGGAGGGCCGGGCAGTTCGTCTGCTTGGGGCGCCTCCTCTTGGAGGTTCACGAATGCTTGGTTGACCGGCTGTTGGACTGCGTTAGGTGGTGCGTTGTAGCCTCGTCCGCCACCCGCACCGCGGCCTCCGTTAGATCGTCCGCCGCGCCATCCCCCACGGCGACCTCTGCCTCCGCGAACGCTTTTTGGCTGAAAGACAGCCTCGACTTCGCCAGGGGTCATGTGTGGAGTGACCAGGGGTCATGTGAAAGTCGCAGTAAAGTTCCTTCGGGTCAGACGGCTGCTTGTCTTGTTCTTCCGCCTCGGAGACTGCGTGGATGATGCCTTTTTTTCGATCTTGAGGTTCGTGGTGCTTGTGGGGTTCGTGATGTTCGACCCGGTTTTTAGCCTTGGGGGGATGCGACGATTGTTCGTCGTTAGTTTGCGCGGCTATTTGGGCCTCTTCTTCCTCATCGAGCGCGAATCTGGAAGCTCGATGCAGTGCGTCATCAAGGTCTTTGGGTTCCCGGATATTGAGGTCCTTTCGTAATGGTGATCCAGGGATCAGGCCCTTCCTGAAGGCTGCCATTGCAGCGTCCTCCGGGACGTTGACCTTTGTTAGCTTCTCCTTGAATCTGTTCAAGAAGCTGGCGATGGGCTCTCCTCGTTCTTGGGCCATCTCCCAGAGATCCAAACTTGTCACGCCTCGTTCGATGAGGATTCGGTAATTCTTGAGGAAAGCCTTGGACAACTGGTCGAAGTTGTCGATTGAGTTCGGCTCGAGCCTTGTGAACCATACCAAGGCAGGGCCGGAAAGGCTATCGATGAATAGCTGACAGCAACCGGCGTCCCTTTGTTCGTCGGTGAATCGTGCTTTGGACATGGTCGCCATGAAGGACGTCATGAACTGGACCGGATCTTTGTCTCCCTGGTAGATTGGAAGTTTCAGCTTGACGTTTTGTACGGTAGCTCGCGTTATCCGTTGAGTGAAGGGCGACTGCCGAGTCACCTCGACAATTCTATCGATCTCCGGAGCCGTGCTGATAGCCCGATGGGGGAGTGTGTTCATGCCGCTAATTTGCGACTTGATTTCTTCGAGTTCGAAGCAAGGTCCGGGGTTTGTGAGGCGGGCGACCGGGGCGGCCGAGCTCTTGTGTATCCGCGAATTCGGATTCGTCGGTCGAAAACTCGACGTGGTGTGAGGGGGATGATTCCTCCTGTCGAATTGTGCGTCTGAAAAGTCGAGACGACGAGTGAGACCGCCCAAGTTAGGCGATTGTCCGGCAGAGACTTGCGATGGGGTTGTCTGGGTTACTACGGTGTCGACCCTGCGATTGGTATCGGAGATCATCTGGTAAATCTCTTTCGTCATGGAGCCTAACAAGATCTTGAAATCCTCCATGGAGATGACATGCGGGTTCTGGACCGCCGGTGTGGCATGAACAGGGAGGTCTCCATTCTGTGCGTCGAGCTGCTGCTCCGTGACGCGCGCATCCTCCTCGTTACGGTGTTGTTCACCGGTGAGCTCTGTGTCGAGGTTGACTAGCTCTACTTGAGTTCGCCCCGCTCCCTGGCTGGTCTCCCCTTCGGATCTGATCCCGACTGGGAGTTCGGCGGAGGTTTCGGCCGGGTTTGTCGTTGCGTTGACGCGCTGACGAGAGTACACGGCGATGGCCGCCCTGGTCGAAACGCCACCTCGTGTTGCGACGTCATCCTGAGTGGATGCGACGCCTGTGAGATCGAGCATGCTGGAGGTTGTGCGGTTTGCTTCGGGGATTTCGTTGATGATGGAAGACATTATTGTGGGGCTAGAGAGTAAGTTTTCTAGAGACGATTTGCGTCCCTACAGACGGCGCCAATTGTAGAAACTAGGTTTCCACAATGAATTTGTTTGAGGAGGGAAACAAATTCAATAGAGTTATATCTCTAGAAAACAGATCTAAGCCTTCGAATTAAAGTAAAGAGGTAGAACTCAAAGGAATTAGGGTTTATTGCCAAGAACAAAAGGAGAACTCGATTATTGTATTTTATTTTCGATGCCTTACAATGGAGAAGTCTCTCCTTCTTTATACATGTTCTAAGATTACAATATATTCACTTTCCTTATCGGACGAAGTGAGATATGGAAAACTGCCTCATTGCTTCATTCGGCCGCCGTGCCGAAGTGGAAGTCGGCTCCTTCTTCTTCAAGGCTACACTTTGGCCGAACTGACTTCTTGTTGACCTAATCGAGCCCTTAACCGGTTTCCCGGTTAACTAATCAATTAGTATTTCTGGTTTAGCTCGGTATGTCGGGGGTGCTGAATCCCGCACCAACAATGTGTAGGCATTTGTCCAAGGCCACAAAATAGTAAAAAATTGTAAGGCCATATATCATTATTTGAAAATGTTTGAAAATGTTTATTTTGTTAGGTTATGTATTTAGTTTGAAAATGTTTTTAAGATTTTTATTTTAAAATCCATATCATTATTAATCATTCTTATTTAATATATCTTAATCTTTTATTCATATTAATATAGTATTATATAATGTATTAGATATTTAAAAGTAGATTGAAAAACCACATGAAAGTTGATAATTTTGTATTAAAATTTTATACAAAAAAATACTTTTAATGAACTAACAAAATGTTAATATGACAATAAAAAATAGATGATATGATATCTGAGAGTCAACAAAATGTTAATATGACAATAAAAATAGATGGTATGATTTCTGAGAGTCGTAAAATTATTTTACTTATGTTTTGTTTATATTTTACTTATATTTTCCTTATTTTTTGTTAATATCCATTCAACATTTTAAAGAACCAAAAAATGACTAATTTTCTGCCATATATAAATAATTACACCTACAATTTATATTTATATATAATTTAATGTAAACTATACTCAATGTATCAAACAATCAAATAATTTATATATATAGATGATTTTATCATAGTCATAAAATAATATAAATAATTAAAAATACATATCATCTATGTATTGTATGGGTAGCCATATATATATATATATATCTTTGAAAGAAAAAGCGAAAAAGACAACATAGTCTTATTGGCATAAAATGTCACATTTGTTCTGGATGAGTATCGCATAACCCTTGCAGCCCCACCTTTCACCGAAGGAATTGTGCCCAATGAAACAAGTTTTCCCTTCGGTAGTTACTCCATAACCAATGAGAAGCATGTTGTGTAGACGGGTGTGTTTGGTTATGGCTGCTTTCTTTGGCAAGTGGTAAATCCCCTCGTGGGAAAACAAAAACATAAATTTTTTTTGACTTGGATAATCGTTTTTTGTTGGGATCAGCATTACTTCGATAATCTATTCCAAATATTCCAATGTTCATGTGTTAAAGTTGTTATCACAATATATTTTGCTTAGTGTAGTGATAAGGATAAACTAGCTAATCTTCATCGCTTTTTATAGAGAAAAATGTACGTAATGGTGTGGGGTTTGACCATAAATTATTGAAATAGTTATAACATATTAAGAAATCCTCAACACTAAATTATACACTTTAAAACTTTGTTAGCTTGCGATTAATAGCAATTTTAAGATTGGCAAGTCCGAAGTAGTCTGATTCATCAGGTTTGATGTGATTGATAAGTTCATCATCAACAGAAATCAACACATGTTGGTTGATTGGATGTCCAATGTTTCGAAGAGCTTGCACAACGCGTGCACTCGCCTTTTAATATGGTGTCAACTATGCCTAACATTTGCAACAAAATCAAACTAAGATATGAGGTAACTATGTATTAAATTTTTTGACTATATATTAAAAATAAAATAACCATTAATTAATGGTACACCTCTTGGAAAGTCAGTTCACTGGTAGCTTGAGACGATGACTCCGCTTGAGCTCTTTTCTTCGATTCAGAAGCTGTTTTTGCTTGCACCTTTTGATTTTTCCTCCAATAGGAACTTTTCCTGGATTCTTTTTTCTATTTAGCAAAAAAAAATCTTTAGTTAAGAAAAAACAAAATTTATTACCAAATGCAAGATATTGCACCTATATTTGACTCTAAGCCACTCTAACCCCTAGACTACCAGGGGCGGACGTACGCTTTAGTATGTGTGGCACGTGCCACATGCTAAATCCTAAAAAAAAAAAAATTACATGGGATTTAGTTATCATAGTTCAGAAAATAATAGCACTTAATTATTGTGCCACATGCTAAAGTCTAACGGAAACTCTTTCTATAATATAAACTAAAATTAAATGTAAATTGTATCATAATTTAAGCTATAGTAATACAGGTTAAGCCCAACTATTTTAAAACTGCTAATGATTCAAGCCTAACTAACTAAAAGTCTAAAACTTAAAGTCTATAAACTTTTTTTGATTGGGATTTATACCTAGTTTTTATGAGTTCATCGACAGCAATACAACTGCACCATAGAGAGAGAAAAGTCTTCTGCTTCTATTTTTGATTGGTTCCAGTATTATTTTTGTCTTCGGTTATTTTTTATCAAACAGCATATAAACAACAGTAAGTAATTGATGCAAAACTTGTCGTTGGACAAAATTCTGTTTACGTGTTATAGCATATAAACTTGTCTATTGATTTTCTTCTTATTCTAGATAAATTGATAGTCTCATTCAATTGCTTTAAATATATATTGATGAATTCATGCTATGTTTTTTATTAGGTGATCTATGGAAAAATATTTTCCAAAAAAACCAACAAGTACATCTCATTCTCATGATGATTTGGAGAATTTACCCGTGGACCCTGCAGATAGGAAACGAATTGTGGAATATCACCCTAACCAAAGAGATGAGGTAAGACGCAAATATTTAGTTAAGGGTCCTTATCAACCTCGTGGTCACAAATTTCCTAGAACACTAACCGGAGATAAATTGAGACGATTCAATCCAATTTGGTTTGATCTTTATGGTGATTGGCTGGAATATAGTGTGAAGACAGACAAGGCTTTTTGTTTGGTTTGCTACTTGTTTAGAGATTACACAGAAAATAAAGGTGGAAGTGATGAATTTGTAACAAGGGGATTTGATACATGGAAAAATCCAAAGAGATTGAGTGTTCATGTGGGAGAAGTGAATAGTTTTCACAATAATGCATTGAAAATGGCTGATAATTTGATGAGACAAGGTCAATCAATTGTTCATGCTTTTTATAAGCATGATGATGCTGCAAAAAATGAATACAGAATCAGATTGAATGCTTCAATTGATGTTTGTAGATATTTATTACGGCAAGGATTACCTTTTTGAGGTCATGATGAGTCAGTAGAATCAGCTAATAGGGGAAAATTCATAGAGCTTGTGGAATATACTGCAGATCAAAATGAGCTTGTAAGGAAGGTTGTGTTGGAGAATGCTCCCAAAAATAATCAGATGGTGTCTCACAAAATTCAGACTGATCTAGTGCATTGCTTTGCAGAGGAAGTTATTGAATCTATTATTCAAGAAGTTAATCACGATGTATTTTGCTTGTTGGTGGATGAGTCTGCAGATGTTTCTACTAATGAGCAAGTGGCAGTGGTTTTTCGCTTCGTTGATAAAGATGGGATAGTAAAAGAAAGATTTATTGGTCTTATTCATGTTCAAGATACATCTTCTGGAACTCTGAAATGTGCTGTTGATTCATTGTTTGCAAAGCGGGGGTTGAGTATGAAAAAATTAAGGGGACAAGGTTATGATGGAGCAAGTAACATGAAAGGTGAGTTTAATGGGTTGAGATCTTTGATTTTAAGAGAAAATAGTACTGCATATTATGTACACTGTTTTGCTCACCAGCTTCAATTGGTCGTCGTGGCAGTTGCTAAAAAACATTTTGAAGTTGGTGATTTTTTTGATATGATTTCGGTTTTGCTAAATGTGGTTGGAGCATCTTGTAAGAGGAAAGATATGGTTCGAGAAGACCAACGAAGGATCATCGAAGAAGGAATTAGTCAAGGTGAAATTAAGACAGGAAAGGGACTGAATCAGGAGCTTTCATTTCAAAGCCCTGGTAATACTCGATGGGGTTCTCACTACAATACCTTAGTACGATTAGTTGATTTATTCCCTTCTATTGTGAAAGTATTGGAGTATGTCCAGAGCGAAGGGAGTGATGGTGTCAAAAGAAGGCAAGCTAATGGTCTCATCAAATATTTGCACACCTTTGATTTTGTGTTTTACTTACAGTTGATGTTACTTCTTCTCGGGATCACAAATACTCTATCGGTGGCTCTGCAAAGGAAAGATCAAGACATTTTGAATGCTATGTCTCTGGTGAAATCTACCAAGCAACAATTGTACAATCTCAGGGATAATGGATGGGATTCTTTGGTTGAAAAAGTTAATTCTTTTTGTGAGAGTCATAACACTGAGTTGATCATCATGGAAGAAGAATTTGTTGATCCAAAGAAGCCAAGACGGAGAACCAACATGACAAACTTGCATCATTATCAGGTGGAATGTCTTTACACTGTATTGGATATGCAAATTCAAGAGTTTAATGATCGTTTTGACGAGGTAAACACTGAATTGCTTAGTTGCACTGCGTCTTTGAGCCCTTTTGGTTCCTTCCACGAGTTTGACCAGTCGAAACTTGTGAGGTTATCTGAGTTTTATCCGGAAGATTTTAGTTCTGTGGAGCGGATATCTCTTGAGCATCAACTTGGTATTTACATCGATAATATCCGTGAAGATAAAAGGTTTGCTAATTTGGAGAGTCTTGGAGATCTTGCACGTGTAATGATGGACACAAAAAAACATCTTTCGCATCCTCTTGTTTATCGACTTTTGAAGTTGGTTTTGACTTTATCTGTTGCCACTGCTACAGTCGAGAGATGCTTTTCTGCGATGAAAATTGTGAAGACTACCTTGCGAAACCGAATGGGTGATCAGTTTTTAAATGATTGTATGGTTTGTTTTATTGAAAAAGAGCACTTAGATAAAGTGACAAATGAGGTAGTAATAAAAAGATTTCAAGATATGGAAAATCGTAGAATAGTTTTGTAGAATTTCTTCGTATGTTTTTGTTATGACAATTTTTTAATGTTTTATTTTTTTGGTTTTGGATTTTTTAATAATAATATTATTATTATATTTTAATTAATTATTTTATTAATTATTTTGTGCCCCATGTTAAATAAGTTTCTGCGTCCGCCACTGTAGACTACTAAGATATTCTTACATTTATTCTTACATTTTCACGACCGTTTATTTACTGGCCGCAAGCTTGTGCTTGCCTTGCTTGGCCTCATGGCTGGCACCTCTGATCCATGGTTTTTGCATGACCTGTAGCTTTTAATTTTCAAAAATTAATTTACCTTAGTTATTTGAAAGTTTCCAATCGATTTTCAAATGTGGATATGTTAAGTCTTACGTGTATCATCGATACATGCTTTATATTTTTGTATACTCCATATATTATATACCCTTATGATTGAAGATAATATTTTAACAAAAACAAGTTTCAAATATAGATCTTGAAATAAAGTATTTTAAGCGTTAATTCTATAATATAGACATGAAATAGCAATGAGCAATTGAGAACTAATGAAAAAAAAAAACTTACTGGTGATGGATTAAAGAGCTCCTCCAAAACGCCGTCGTATATTAACCTACTAAGTTAAAAACTCGTAATTCGGTTTCCCTTTTTTGGGCTCAGTAGTCTCTTGTTCAATTAGAGTATCTGTTCTCTTGAACTTTTGAGAGTTAGCGTAGGGTAAACTTTCCCTCTGAGTAAGAGTCGTACCTGTTTAGTACTCTTTTTACATCTTTTTGCTCCAAAGATCCCGACAGTTCCTGTTTTATCTTTCCGAAAAATTAGGGTTCTTCATCCCAATTTTATTTTCAGTCTCAAATTCTTGAGTCTCCTTCAGATATGTCGAATCAACTAGATTCAGCTCTACAAGGGATGTCCCTGGAAGAAGAGGAAGATGTCCCGTTCATCATGCCAGATCTCCTAGAATTCTGCTCAAGCAAAAACAATGTCATAAGCTTAATGGGTAAGATCCTTAATCCTGACTGCCAATCCGTCTCAAATCTGGTCAGGGATCTCCCAAGGAAATGACAACTATAACACATAGTTAGAGGGGTATCTTTATCAAAGGAACATTTCCAATTCATATTCCAACATGAACACGACCTTGAAAGAATCCTAGAGAAAGGAGTACATACTTTCAATGAATGGGCAATTGTAATCGACAGATGGGTGGAATCTCCTCCAGCGGATTTCCTCCAATATTTACTAGTCTGGGTCCAAATCCGGAGCATCCCAATGAATCACTACACCACGCAGGCTATCACAACTCTGGGTGAAATCCTGGGTCAGGTACTCGAAGTTGATTTTGACCCGTCCCAATCACAGATAAACGAGTTTGTGAGATCCAAGGTCGTAACCTTTAAGGGTGAAGCTGTCACGATTTTTTTCGATTTTGAAAGAGTCCAGAAACGCTGTTTCACCTGCCAAAGGCTTACTCATGAACAGGGCAAGTGTCCAGTTAAACAGAAAGAGCTCTCACAACAAAAAGAGACCCGACTTCTAAAGAAGCAAGAAGACGTAGCTGCTCACAACAGGTTAATTCCTATCTCTGATCCTCTCTTTGGAGTTCTAAGATATGATCAAGTGGGAATTGATCCTATTACGGGTCGACCTAGAATGGCTGCTGAAGTTATTGATGAGATGCGTAAGTACATGAGAGGGGCAGTAGGGGCAGAAAGATTAGAAAAAATTGACAAGATTAAATCCTCCCTTGAATCTTTGAAGATTGATCCTACAGCTGCACGATTAGTCCTCAGATTGGAGAAGCCTCCTCTGCTTTCTCATGATGTTCTCAAGCAGAAAGGTTTCGTTTTCAGCTATCCACACGAACCAGTCCAGTCTGAGTTATGTGGCAACGAAAACCAGTCAATGAGTTGCGATGAGGGTCCCAGTTCTTCGCAACATGTCTTCGAAATGGGAGCAACTTTAAGAGAACCTCAGTCAGATGGTGGGGTAGATCAAGGGCTTTATGGTTCTTCTTTGCTTTCTCAAAGTTTACCAACGGATCACAATGCGGACCTCTCTGTAGCCGTTTGTTCCTGGTCTACTTTGAAAAAGTCTTAAACAAAGAAGAAGACCATACAAAGCTCAAAGATCAAAAGAGGTCGTACAAGGAACAGGAGAAGACAAGAAGCTGATTATTCACTCCACAAAACGAAAGGCTGCGGATGAGGCTAAATCATTATCAAAAGTCGCTAAGCGCAAAACCAACGAGGCAGCCCCAATTGAGGGGCAGTCCAAGTGGTAGTGAGCATGATCAGCTGGAGTTGCCAGGGATTGGGGCGGCCTCATGATCTGACGATTCCTCGTCTCAAGGACATGCGTAAAGAACACTTCCCTGAGATCATGTTCCTGTGTGAAACTAAGAATAATAGTAATGTAGTAGTTGATATTCAAAGCTGGTTGGGTTATGCAAGAGTTTTTACCGTAAATCCACTCGGCTTAAGTGGTGGTTTGGCACTGTTCTCGAAGGAAGGAGTGTCATTAGATATTAAGTTCTATGATAAGAACATGATCGACCTTCAAGTCAGCTTCGGCTCAATGGAGTTTTTTGTTACCTTTGTATATGGCGATCATGTGGTCAGTGATAGAGCCATTGTGTGGGAAAGAATCACAAGAATAGGAATTCATCGTTCTGAAGCCTGGTGCATGATGGGATATTTCAATGACATTCTACACAATGGTGAGAAGCTTGGTGGTCCATTAAGGGGAGAAGCTTCCTTCTTACCTTTTAAGGATATGATTGCAAATTGTCACATGGTGGAGCTAACAAGCTATGGGAATGGATTCACCTGGGGAGGCAAGAGAGGAACCTCTTGGATCCAAAGCAAACTCGATAGATGTTTTGGCAATAAGGAATGGTTTAAGAGGTTTCCTATATTGAATCAAACGTTTATGGAGAAAAGAGGATCTGATCACAGGCCGGTTCTAGTCAAGCTTACCTCCGTTAAAGAACCTTACAGAGGCAACTTCAGGTTTGACAAGAGATGCTTCAACAAGCCCAATGTCAAGCAAGCAATCTCAAGTGCCTGAAATGCACATAATTTTCGCAGAAATGGAGTAGTATCAGAAAGACTTATCAGTTGCAGAAAAGCTCTTAGTCAGTGAAAAAAAGAGAATAACACAAATGCTTTGACAGAAATCAATCAGCTTCAACTCAGTTTGGAGGAGGAACAATCCTCTGGATTTCCTGACACCCTTAAGCTGAGTAGACTGAGGAAAAGTTTTTGTACTGCTTGTAAAGAAGAAGAATCTTATTGGAAGCAAAAGTCCCAAGAAAAATGGTCAAAATCAGGTGACAAAAATACTAAGTATTTTCACTCATCTGTTAAAGCGAATAGGAGGAAGATCAGACTCGACAGATTGATAGATATCAATGGAAATGCTCAAAAAGTAGAATCTTCAAAAGGCTCCGTGGCAATTGCTTACTTTCAAGATCTCTTCACATCAACAAATCCGGACTCCTTTGAAGACTTTTTCCATGATTTTCAACCAAGAGTCTCTGCTTCCATGAATGACCATCTATGCATGAAGGTTACGGTTGAGGATGTGAAAGAAGCTGCTTTCGCCATTAAGCCCTCAAGTTCTCCAGGGGCAGATGGCTTTACTGGTTTCTTCTTCCAAAAATATTGGCCTATCATTGGGGCTCAGGTTACTTCTGAGATTCAAGCCTTCATCTCTATAGGTATCTTCCCTAAGGAATGGAATTATACTCAAATCTGTCTATTGCCAAAGAAGGAGAACCCAGAGCACATGTCAGATCTTCGTCCTATCAGCTTATGTTCAGTCCTATACAAGATTATCTCTAAGATCATCATCAAGCGCCTCAAACCCCTCCTGAATGAGATAGTATCTCCAAATCAGACAGCTTTCGTTCCAGATAGGCTTATCTCCGATAATATCCTTATTGCTCATGAGTTAGTTCATAGTCTGAGAACTGATAAAACCATTTCAAAGGAGTTTATGGTCATTAAATCAGATATGTCAAAAGCTTTCGATAGGGTTGAGTGGAAATACTTGAATCGTTGTTGATTGCTCTAGGGTTTAGTCCACTATGGGTTTCTTGGGTAATGAGATGTGTAACCACTGTTTCATATACGGTCCTCATCAACGATCAACCTTTTGGTCTAATCTCCCCCAAAAGAGGATTAAGACAGGGGGATCCTTTATCCTCTTTTCTTTTTGTGTTATGCACAGAAGGGCTTACCCACTTAATGAACAAAGCCGAATCCAATGGTCTCATCAATGGTATCCAATTCTCACCAGAAGGTCCATCTGTTCATCACCTTCTATTCGCCGATGACAATTTGTTTTTGTGCAAAGCTGATTTGCCCCAATGTGAAGCTCTAAAGAACATTCTCAATGCTTATGGTATCGCAACTGGTGAGTGCATAAATGTTATCAAGTCCTCAGTTACCTTTGGCGATAAGGTGGAGGAGGAAAAGAGGAAGGATTTACAAAAGACTTTAGGTATTTTTGCTGAGGGTGGGGCAGGCACATACTTGGGCCTCCCAGAAAGTTTCAGTGGCTCAAAGATCCTTCTGCTGGATTACATCAAAGAACGTCTTAAATCAAGATTCTCAGGTTGGTTTGCTCGTTCATTATCTCTTGGTGGTAAAGAGATTCTTCTTAAGGTGGTGGCAATGGCGACTCCAGTATATGCTATGTCCTGCTTCAAGTTACCAAAAGCTACTCTTTCCAATCTCACCAGTGGTATGTCAGATTTTTGGTGGAATGCAGTTGAGCACAAAAAGAAAATTCATTGGGTTAGTTGGGAGAAAATGTGCCTATCCAAAGAGAATGGAGGTTTAGGGTTTAAGGATCTTGAGGATTTTAATCATTAGCCAAACAAGCTTGGAGAATTCTTCAAGAGCCTAACTGTCTCTTTTCACGTGTGATCAAGAGTCGATATTGTCCCGATGGTGATTTCTTGAATGCAGGTATTGGAGATCGACCTTCTTTCGGTTGGCGTAGCATCTTACATGGGAGAGACATTTTGGTTAAATGTTTGAGAAAGAAAATTGGTAATGGCTACTCAGTCAATGTGTGGATGGACCCCTGGATTTTTGATCATGAATGGAGAGCTCCTTACAGGAAGAATATTTTCTTTGATTGGACACAGAAAGTTTCTTCACTAATCAACTTTCAGTCAAGAACTTGGGACTCTGAAACTCTGGAATCCTTTTTTTCCCCCAATGATATCCTTTGCATCAAAAAAACAGAAACCAGTTACGGGTAAGGATGATTTCTGGTGTTGGGAACACACGAGGAGTGGTGAATATTCTGTCAAATCAGGTAGATGGTTGGCTAGCACCCTGAAAAATCAAGAATTACTCCAAGAAGCGGAGATGTTGCCCTTGCTGAATGGCATTAAGAGTCAGGTCTGGACATTGCAAACTGTCCCCAAGATCAAAGCCTTTCTCTGGAGAGCAGTCAATGATGCTCTTCCCGTTTCAGACTTAATCTCAAAAAAAGGTGTTAAGCTGGATACTAGATGCCAAATTTGCGGCAATGAAGGAGAATCCATCAACCATGTCCTTTTCACCTGTACGTTAGCAAGACAAATCTGGACTATGTCCGATTATCCCTCGCCCCCCTCTGGTTTTGATGAGTTGTTGGTTCACTCTAACTTCCACTATTTGTACACTTCCTCCAAATCTTCGAGTGTACCTTTGGAAACTAAAAGACTTTTTCCGTGGATCCTCTGGCGTCTATGGAAAAACAGAAACTCATTCTTCTTCGAAGCCAAAATGTTTGATCCCCTTGATACAATTGCAAAGATAAGAGAAGATGAGACTCTTTGGAGTCAATCTCAACAAGTGGACTTGGAATGTGACGAATTGGAAGAACTTGAAGAACTACATCAAGCTTCCCTTTGGAATGTTCCTCCTGCAGGCTGGGTAAAATGCAATATCGGTATATCTAAGCTCCAAAAGAACAAGAAATCAGGTGTCGCCTGGGTACTAAGAGACGATACTGGATGTGTGATCCTTCATAGCAGAAAAGCCCTTACAGTATCCGAGAATAAAGTTGAAGCAAACTTGGAAGGTTTTCTATGGGCAGTTCAGAGCATGATCAGTCATAGGTATTCAAAGATCATCTTTGCTTCCGAATCTGTTGAGTTAGTGGGTGGAATTTTAAGACCAAAAGCTTGGCCAAACTTTGCCCATCAACAATCAGAAATGTTGATCCTACTGAATAGAATTCTAGAATGGAGAGTACAGTTAGAGAAGCCATTACAAAACAGAGGAGCTTATCTCATCGCTCAAAGCGTTCCAGATTATGGCTTAGTGCAATCGTATGTTGCCATCGGTTACCCATTGTGGTTGCAGGAACTTTTTGATTATGAGAGATTTTCTTCCTCTCTTTTAACTTAGGCATTTTTTCTCTCCTTTTGGACAAGCAGGTTTTTGAGGCTATATTTTTTGGAGGGATATGTTGATGGTTGTTTAATCACTATCCCTCTAGTAACTTTACATAGTTACTACCTGTAATCCTATCAATAATTAATGAAAAACCCAGATGACAAAAAAAAAAAAAAAAAAGATTAACCTACTAAGTCCCTGTAAGAATCAAGACTCAAAGTCATAAACACATACTCCAAAAAAGTTTCCTTCAAAGCTAGTTTCAGGGCTCTAACAGATGACAATTGCTGAATATAAAACTCTATTACATCACACAGTATTGAGAATGGCATCATGGAAGAGACACACTTTTACCTTTCGGTCAAGCGTTCTGCGAATAGAGTCCAAGGTTGTGGTTGGGGGAGGCGCATTCTTTTCTTCCTCAGCCTCTTTTTGTCTCTTTTCATATATCAAAAGAGAAATGAGAACAAAACTTTGATTGAGAAACCATATAGGTCACTAATGGACATAGTCAGATACTTGATATAAAGTACATGAACATAATTACAAAGTTCAAATCAAGTCACCTTTCTAGATTTTGTCACATCTGCTTTAGCATAGCTTGCGTTTAAAGCTTCACTAGCCGCCTTCTTAGCTGCTTGCTCCTAACAAAACAATATGATCTGGTAAGATTCTTATGCAAATAAGTAACAAAAACTCGGAAGGAATACAAGAGAAGTAACAAATAGGGTCCGTTCTCTAATTCCCATACAGTCTTCGTCTAGATCATTTCATCCTTGCTGCGAAAACAGTCATTCACCTGCGAAACAGTGAAATATTATGACCAACCCATCAAAATGTAAAGTGAAACTATATAGGAAGGGAAAAAAAAAAGACCGAAGATAAATTATTGCACACCTCATCATCATCATCGAGGTCAGAAAGATTGCCTGATTCATCGGAAGCTTCAGCGTATCCATCATATATCCCAATATGTTTCTCCTTCACTTTTCTCTGAGACAAAGCATAGGAAAGATTCTCAAGAGCTCAAACAATAGCAAAAATAATCTAATTCGATAGATAGTTGTTCATCGTGGTTTAAGCTTACCAATTCCTCCGTCGTTTTCTTCTCTAGCTTCTTTTTCTATTCTCTCTTTCTCTGCTCGCTGGAAAGCAGGAGGATCCGACCCACCAACAACTCCACCAGAAATAACTATGAACCACATGCAGAGAAATTTAGAAAAAAAAACATATGAATGTCAACTCTCAAGCCATTAAACAGAAAAGATTGAAAGAGACAAAATTATGCATAAAACCAGGGACTTATATCATTGCAACAGCTCTCTCATAATCCATAATTAAAAGGTTTACAATCCTTATGCTTACAGAACACTTCTTTGTCAGAATTTGGTTTCTTGGCAACCAATACACTTTCTCTTTCAGTGAGCTTATCAACCTAGCACACACATGTACAACCATTAAAAAAGAATGAACATAAATCTACAAGGAACGTATAAGGCAGAAGAATTGGCCATGTTGAGTATGCATTATTGTCTATAATGATATGACAGTTACCGATAATTCTACAAACTATAAACCATCAGCCTTAGATGTCTAACCCATCCTGAAGACTCACGTTTAAACTTGCAGCCTCGGTATCACCAAACTCAATCAATCTTTTGGTTAGAGTTGCTTCACAGATATGCACAATTTTTACCTGAAATATTTAGAAAAATTTGGTGAATAAGGGGGGAAAAACACATCACTACAATATCTGACGTTTTGGTGAATAACACTTCAATATCTGACTTTTGGTGAATAAAACACATCACTACAATATCTGACTTTTTAGTGAAATGTTTTTCATCACTAGTAACCACATCCTTACAATATCTGACTTTTCCATGTTAGTGAAATATGGTGAATAAAACACATCACTAGTAACCATACACGACAAGATAAGGGGGAAAAAAATAGTAGTGCACCAAGATACTAAGAATCTAACCTGCAAGCCAAGTAGAGACAAGAAGACTGTACTAGTTCAGTTCTGCGCCCTTTAGTGAAGTTTTGGTTAACAGCCATCTTCAGAAGGTTAAAAAAGTGAGTTCAAAGGAATACAAAAAGTCCCGACAAAAATAAATATTTAGAAGATATGTAAACGAAACAAAAGTCAAAGAAATTAGCAGCCATGCCAATCACATCACCTCTCATATCACCATTCCCAAGGCATCTCTCAAATTCATAAACTCATCTTTAGCTATTCCTAATCTCCTTTCACGTGAGCTTGACATCCCACTCTGAACACTCCTCACTATGTTACCTGAAGTTTGGCTCTGCATGGCACATAAATAATGTGTAATGAACCAAAGGCACCAAATCATAGAAAAACAAAAAACCGAAGAGCTCCAGATGACGAGATTATTAGGGGTATACTGGCTGTCTTAAAATATATAGAAATACCCTAAAATACCACTAAAACAAGTTTTATAGCACACATTCCATAAATTTCTAAAAATAACACTATTTAACATATTAAAATATTTAAAATTAATTTTTAGAATTTTTTTTAGGTTTGGGTTCTCAATTTCACATTTAGGATATAGTTTTGAGGGGTAGAGTTTAGTATTTTAAATTTAGGATTTAATTTTAAAAGATTAATTTGTCCTATTTTTGCAATTTTAGAAATGTTGTGCTAAGTTTGGAAAAAAACTTATTTTGGTGCTATTTTTGAGAATCTCCCTAAAATATATTCCTTGAAACTATTAGGGGTTTAAAGGGGAGTCGTACCTCGTACCTGCGGTTAAATAACAAAGATGTTACGAACAGACCACCACAATTTCTTCATTAACTTTTGAAAACAAATCATATATATTCGCCCTGGGAGATCGACGAAAACCGGACAAACCGAACCGAGGAACCCGACATTTTCGGTTATCGGCAAATAGGGGTTTGTGAGGAGCAAACTGTTCGGGACGATTCTAATCAGAATTCGGATTTGGTTTCAGGTCGGTTCGGTAATCAGAACCGATCGGTTTTACCTAAACCGAAAATTGGCAGCCATATATATAATTTTATCTAAACCCTAAGCTCATTTCTCTCTTTTTTTTCTTCGAGTTCTCCGTCTCCTCTCCTTCGCGTTACCGCATAAAAGAGAGAAACCATCTCCGTTCATCTTCTCCGTTCATTCACTCAATCAAATCTTCTCTTCTCCATCTCCGATTAAGCTTCATCATCTTCGACATCATCTTCACCATCTTCATCATCTTGCCTCTCGCCTTTGTCTGGGGTTCAAACCCTAATCCGCAACGTAAGCTTTTCTTCTTCTTCTTTCTCCTAATCGCTTCTTCCTTCGATCAATTGTCATTCTCTGTATGTTATTCTAGGTTTTCGTTATGTTTATGGTATCAATTTGGGGATTTAAGGTTAGGGTTTTAAAATCAACTTGGGGCTTTCATCATAAACGCTTATGGTCTTGTTAAATTGTTGTCTTGCGGTTTGTTTATGGTCAGAACTTGTGTTATGGTATTGATTTGGGTCATTCAGGGTTAGGGTTTTAAAATCAATTTGGGGCTTTCATCATAAACGATTATGGTCTTGTTTAATTGTTGTGTTGCGGTTTGTTTATGGTCATAACTTGTGTTATGGTATTGATTTGGGTTATTTTAGGGTTAGGGTTTTAAAATCAATTTGGGGATTTCTTCATAAACAATTATAGTATTATACGGTTTGTTTTATTTGTTGTCCTACTGTTTGTTTATGGTCATAACATGTGTATTTGTTTTAATTTGGGTCATATATGGTTTAGTGTTTATTTTAAAACTTCGATTGTCTTTGAGATTTAGGTGTTTTGTTTTAATATTTTGAGATTAACAAATAGTAATCTCTTTTCTTCTTTGTGTATATTGTAGATGTCTGAAGAGCACATCGACATGGAACCTCAACCTGAACCGCAAGTGACGGAAGCAGAACAAACTCAAGCTGAGAATAAGCGTAAGGCACCTGCTTCTGGAGTTGATAAGCCACCGAAAGAACAGAAGAAGTATGCTAAAAGAGCACCTTGTTGGGAACACTTTCTGCAAAGAGATGAAGATCTCACTAAGAGCTACTGTAAATACTGTGGTGCAGAGATATCTTGTGATTCGAAGACAGTAGGCACTAGTCCTATGATAGGTCACATACGTATATGTAAGCAGTACAAGGATTGGGTAGAAAAGGAAAAGCAGCAGGTTATTAGTGGTGATAACAAAGGGAACTTGAAGGTGATTCAGTATGATCCACATATGTTTAGGAGGTCAGTAAATGAGAGGGTAGTAGTCAAGGAGCTACGATTCTCATTTGTAGAATCTGATGGTTGGAAGAGGTTCTGTTTCAATGTCTTCCCTATGTACAAGACATTCTCTAGGAGGACATGCGCTAAAGACATTGTTGGGATCTACCTGCAACAGAAAGCTGCCTTGAAGAACTTGTTCGCTATTGAGAAGCAGAGGGTCTCTTTAACAACAGACATATGGACATCTCCGACAACCTCCTACAACTACATGGTCATCACTGGGATTTGGATCAATGCTAACTGGGAAATGCAGAAGAGAATCCTTAGCTTTAAGGTCATCACAAATCCCAAAGGAGACACCATTGCAAGGCAGTTGCTGGACTGCATAGAAGATCGGGGAATCTCGAAGGTTTTTAAAGTGATAGTGGATAATGCAAGGAACAATGACAAGACATTGAGTGTTTTTAAAGATGAGTTAAGGCTGAGAGGGGACGACTCTTTGGTTAGAGATGGTGAGTTCTTGCATATGTGGTGTGCTGCCCACATCCTGAATCTTATTGTTGGTGATGGATTTAAGAAGGTAAAAGCAACTATTGGGGCTGTTAGGAATGCGGTCAAGTATGTCCGATCTTCTTTCACTCGGCTAAGGCCTTTTGCGATGAGGTGTGAGAATGGGAAGCTATGCAGAGGCAGCTTGCCACTGGATGTTGTCACAAGATGGAATTCTACTTACCTTATGTTGAATTCTGCTTTGAAGCTGCGGGTTGCCTTTGAGAAGATGCTGATGGAGGACAAATTGTACTATGATTACTTCTTGGAAGAGTATGAGAAGACAAAGGTCAAGAGAGTTGGTCTACCAACTGATGTGGAATGGGAAGAAGTGTCAAGGTTAGTTAAATTCCTCAAGATATTCTACAAGGCAACTTTGGTATTCTCTGCTTCAAAGTTTGTGTTGTCATCGGTATGTTACAATGAAATTGTGAACATTGAGAGGGCTCTGATCGCCAAGTGTGCCAGTCCGGATGAGGAGACCAGAAAGCAAGTTCATGTCATGAGGGACAAGTTTGAGAAGTATTGGGATGGATTGAACAACATGAATCCACTTGTCATCATAGCTAGTGTCATTGATCCTCGCAACAAGATGCAGTTTGCAACCCTCTGCTTTGATCAGCTATATGGCAAAGATACAATAGAGAGTAGGCATCTTTTTGCTAATGTTTCAAGTGCAATGAAGAGGTTGTATAAAGAGTATTCTTCAAGGCTGAGCAATCCAGTTGACATTCAAGCTAATGCAGAGGCAGAGCAACAAATTGGCGTGGATGAGTTTTCTGATGAAGAAGATGATTTTGAGAGGATCGAGTCTCTTTACAGCAAGATGCTTCAGTTTGGGGTGAATGACGAGAGTGGCAATGAGTTGCAACGCTATCTCCTGAGCTCAGAGTTGAGAATAGGCTAAGGATGACTTATGATATTCTAAGTTGGTGGAGGTGTAACAGCTCCAATTTCCCAATCTTGTCTGAATTTGCTAGAGATGTTCTAGCATCGCAAGCCTCATTTGTTGCTTCTGTGTCAGCTTTTAGTACAAGCGGCCGAGTGTTGGATCCGTATAGGAGTTCTTTAACTCCTTACATGGTGGAGGTTTTGGTATGCACCCAACAGTGGTTAAGGTGTTCATTCAAAACAGAAGCAGATGTGGCTACCTTGGTTCAAATGTTGGAAGAAGTAGAGTTCTTTGAATCTCTTGGTAAGTCACTTTTGCTGTGTCTTCTTTGCACTATGTTCTTTAGTTTGTTTAAATGTGAATGTCTAAATGTATTCTTTCTTTTGTAGATTCAAGGAATGCTCTAGCTCCTCCTCCATGATTACTCATAATATGGCAGGTATGTCTACTTATTAGTTAAGTTTCTGCCTATTAAGCTTTAAAAGTTAAAGTAGTATTTGTTTTGATTTACTTATTGACATTGTTTGGTATGCATGGGACAAGTAGGTAGGAAGCTGCACTTTTGTCCTTTTTGATGCACCTTTGCAGCGTTAACTATTGGAGATAACAGGGGATAATACTGACTTTGAAGCTGCTCTTTTGTCTACTTTTTGATGCGGATTAGCATGCTTTTGTAACAGCAAACAACTCTGGTAAGAGTTGCTAACTTTTGGATGGTTGATGCTTCTGTAATAGCTAGCTTAAACACTGATGATATGCTAGCTAAAAGATGATAAGCCCGGAGAGTAATTGATCAAATACGTGGACTCTATTTATGTAGTATCAGGTCAAAACAGGTGAATTCGGTATAAATAAACCGAATTCTGCAGGACCACAATTTTTCTCGGAAACTTTTAAAAACTTGATAACCGACCCGAATAACCCGTGTACCGTTTAAACTGAACCGAATTTAATTTCGGTTCTATTCGGAAAAGATTTCTAAAACCCGAATTTTGCACCACCCGAACAACCCGACCCGTTTAAACCGTTCTTTCCGAACGCCCAGGGCGAATATATATAGTTTAGGGAGCATTGGAAAAAGGCATTTTTAAAGATAAATGTCCATATATATTTTATAATAATTAAAACCCAATTTTACCCTTAATTTTTAAAACAATTTAAACAAGAAAATACAATAAACTAATTTTAAATTATTCATAAAATTGAAAAACAAACAAAAAAAGGTAATCTGAAACCTCTAATCGATTAAGAGGTTTCTACGTCTAAACCATGAAAACCCTTTTTTCACATTCCTTTCACTTTTACAAAATCGTAAAAAGGAAAAAAAGAAAACCTCAACTACATCGACGACGCGGTAAATCGTCCTCGTCCTGATTTGTTTTCCTCTTATTCTTGCAATTTATGGTTTTATTTGCTCCAATGGTTTTGTTTGCTCCCATCGCTAAATATCTGTTGTTTCTCTTCACATCATTTGAAATTCGGCTTGATCTTACAGTGTAAATCCCTCTAGATTTCTCATTTTGTATAGATTTAGAAGTTGCACGTAGATTATGTTAATCTCTTATGAATTCCTATAACTAAATAGAGCTATCAAAGATGAGACCAATGAAAAAATTGCAAGGCTTGTCTTGATTTCATCTAATTGTATCATAGTTTGTCTCAAGAGTTTTGCTAGCTTGAGTTGGTGATCGCTCAATTTTTGTATAAAATTGTCAATTTTGTTAGATTTAAAAGTTAGTATTTAATCGCGTCTGAACTGCTCTTGGTTTCATTTTTGGTTTGATAGTTCTTTGATTGTAATATGTTTTATGTTTCACATGTTAGGTATACTTGAAAGATTAGCTTGTTGAACATGGATGAAAAAGCAGGATCAATCGGAATGATAACGTCAGGCACTTTTATAATTTTTGAATATTTGCTTTTCCCTTGATGAGAGTTTTTTTCTCTTATTTCTAATAACTCTTATTGTTGTGTTTGATTTAATTTTTGTTAATTGTTTAGTTCATGCATTGAAAAGGAGTAACCTAAACGCCTTTTTAGTGATGGTAATAAATCACAAGTGAAGCACATAAACAATAGCTGCAAAATGTCTATCATGACAAGAATCAAGGAGGTTTTGCCAATCGAGTACGAGAAAGTGAAGAGTGATCCTGTCTTTGCAAATGTGATTGCCATCTACGAAAATGGTCTAGGATACTCTGCACGTTTGATACACAACATCATGTGTAGGCAGTTGGTCACAAATAAGAAACATGAACTCTGGTTTGTGTTTGGAAGGAAGCCACTATGATTTTCTATGCAAGAATATTATGCAGTCACTGGACTCAAATACGAGGATGATTTCAGCTTAGATTTAAAGACTTGGAAAGAAGACAGTTGGAAAGAGGACAAAGGGGCTAGATTATTGAAGAGAAATGGGGAGATTATCATTAAGAGGCTGATAGATGTGCACCTACTAGAATCTCCCAAGTGGGAATCTGAAGACAAAATAAGATTTGTATATGTGTGTGTCATAGCTGGTTTGGTGATGGCTACAGACGAGAAGAAAAATATCCCTCTCTCATCACTACAAGAAAGCAGGTATTTTGCGTGGAATTTTTGCGAGGCCATAGAGTTGTCGCTAATAAGCGAGGAATGTGCAGGAGCTTAGCATGGAAACTAAATTCGAAGCAACATCCATGCCAAATTGCTTGTTTTCAGTTCTTCGCAAAGTCGAGGCTAATCTGTGACACTTTCGCGTCGCCGTAGCGTGGAACCGGACCATATGTCGCAAAATAGACGAAAGTCTTGCGACTAATACGCGAGGCATATTTTGTCAAACATGAGCATCAAAGTTGAGACGAAAAGTAAATGTTGTACTAACTTTTTGCGAGGAATATATTACACGCAAAGGCGACACAAATATATCATTTCGTCGCAAAGTCATCGCGCATAGTCCACGCTAATTCCCCCAAACTGATTCATATGCCTATATAAACCGATGTTTAGAATGCAAGTAATTACTCAAAGAAAAAACACATTCTCTCTTTCAAATTTAGAATTTTATTTTTTGTAAAATCTTAGAGATATTATGTCTCACAATGTGTATTACCAGTTTCTTGCGTCAATGGAATGGTGACGCTGGAGTTTGTACATGGGCTAGAAGAATTCTTGGTAAACGCGAATTAGATGCCATTGACGCAAGAAACTGGTAATACACATTGTCCATGTCAAAAATGCAAAAACAGTAAATATTTTTCTATTAAAACCGTTGGGAAGCATTTATATAATAGAGGATTTATGCCAAATTATTATGTATGGTTTTGGCATGGTGAGGGAAATATGGTTATGCATCGTCTAGTAATCCTATCTTTCAACATGTAGAGGAACCTCATATTAATTTGGAGCATCATTAGTTTGATTATGATCAACAAAATAAGAATAGATTTCATGATATGGTCAACGATGCATTTCATAAAACAACAACATTATCTGATAACACTGACAAATCTAATTTAGATGCTCGGCAATTCTATGCTATGTTAGATGCTGCAAATCAACCGCTCTACGATGGACGTAGAGAAGGATTGTCTAGATTATCAGTGGCATCTAGGATGATGAACATTAAAACAAATAATAATTTATCTGAGGTTTGCATGGATTCTTGGGCTGAATTAATTAGCAAGATTTTGCCAGAAGATAATATTGTTCCTGAGTCATACTACTAGATACAAAAGTTGGTACATAGTCTTGGGTTGCCTTCAGATATGATAGATGTTTGCATTGATAATTGCATGATATCATAGATTTCAAAAATTTGCATTGTGACTAAAATCTGAGAGTCACAATAGAGTAACAATGTCCGATTAACTTATTACCAGTTTTGCAACTCTTCTTTTTTTCCGACGAGTTTCTAACACTGTTGTGACTACTTTGCAACTACTTTTGCAACTGTTTTGCATCTAACACATGTATTAGATACTATTTTGTGACTCTTTAACGTCTAATACCTAAATTAGATATTGTTTTGCGACTCTTTAGCAACTAGCGATTTTTTGAATTTGAAATTTCACGTTACAGAAATGTTAACATGTTTCTATACACATTTCTACTTTAAATTGATCAATATCAGTCATATAAACTTTGTCAAAGCTTTCCATTTCAGTATTTAGACACAATAATTTCATAATATCTAAATCATTCTAAAGAGTTATATGTTATTTCATAAGACGGTTTGTAATTTTATGAAAATTTAAAAACAATATTTTAAGTTCATAAACTATTAGATCTACTTTATAATAAAATCATGAGTCCTTATTGTTAACTGATTGTTTGGTTGAGACTGATTGTTACATCTGCTTAGTGTTTGTATTTGTCTTGAAGGACTGCTTTGTTTGATTAAGTGTTTGTTACTTTGTTTGCTTATTTGCCTTTAAGTTACATCCATTTAGTGTTTGTATTTGTCTTCAAGCGTATTTGTCTTGAAGGACTGATTGTTACATCCGTTTAGTTTTTCTTTACTTTGTTAGCTTAGTTGTCTTTAAGTTACATTCACTTAGTGTTTGTATTTGTCTTAAAGGACTGATTGTTACAATTTTTTTATGGAGCCTAATACTTTGTTTTCGTTTTGTGACAGGTTTAACAGGCACAAAGAAAACTTTCTCGGGTGATTGATGGAATATTTAGAAGGAAATTTGATGGTCCTTAATACAGTTGTAAGGTTACTCCTACACCCATTCAAGAGAGATAATTCAGGACATTAGGAGTAATGTCATATAGTTTTCAAAGTTTTATTATCTCTCATAACTGACTTAGTATCATTGCTAACTTAACTCAATTGTAATATGTAGCAGATGTTCAATTGGGATAATGGGATTACTGAGCTTGTTAGAGAAGGGCTCTTAAAGATAGCCAAGAAAAGAATGAAAGGCATTGTTAGTCAAGCTAAAAGCAGTGGTAAACAACCTGTTTGGATTGGTGGAGAGCAGTGGGCTGAGATGTGTGCTCATTGGAACGAACGTGATGTAATGGAGAGGAGCTCAAATGCTTCAGAGTGCAGAAACTCTGATCGTGGTGGTCTTGGAGTCCACAAACACCTTACCGGTCAGAAATCATATGTGCAAATTCATCAAGAAATGGTAATTTGAGACTTTGTACTTATATCCACTTACGTCTAATATTGCTTCCATGATTTTAATATTTTACAATTTCTTTGTAGGAGGAAGAATTGGGGCGTCCTCTATCATTTGGTGAATTGTTAATGAAAACACACACTCGAGCGGATAGATCGTTTGTTGATTAAAAATCTAAACAAGTAGCTGAGACTTATGAGAAAACATTAGAGGAGAGACTGTGTGAAGTGGACGATGATGGTCTAGATAGTTCAGGGAATTCTTCTAAACATTCAACTCATCGTACTACCAACATTGATGAAAAGAATGAAATCTTTCTTAAGGTAACTCCTTAGTTTCTTTATTTTGATAAGTGTATATGATTATTCTTAAGGTAACTCCTTAGTTTATTTATTTTGATGAAAATAATGTGTATTTTGCTTTCTTAATCCGCATTTTGGTTACTTAATCCGCATGGTTTCTTTATTTATTGAGCATTTTGGTTTCTTAATACTTGTTTCTAGCTTTGACTAACAGAATGCTTTTGTTTTTCTTTGTTTTAGTGTACTCAAACAGATGAGAAGGGAAACCTTTTTGGTCTTAAATCTCTTGTTGAGACACTTAGGAAAGGGAAAAGGAAACAAAGCTATCAACATTAACACTTGTGGAGCTTCAAGAACAACTTCGCCGCAAGATAGCTCGTCTAGATGTTGAGAATGCACGACATGATAAGGAGCATCAAGAATCTCAAATGAAGACCGATAACCTTGTCATCTACATGAAAAATAAAGATCCAGAATTTGCAATAACTTTTATGGCTTCCTTGCCTATACCAACTGTACCAGCAACCACACCAAGCACCACACCTGAAGACATCATACCACCTGCCACCGTGTCAGGTACTCACCAGCCACTACGTTAGACACAACACCAGCCACAACATCCCCTTTCTCCACTTACTCCAAGTTCTAAACATTGTCTTTCTAAAATACATGAATTGCTTGGTTGATGTTATTTCTTGTCTGCTTTAGGATGATCTTTTTGGTTAATACAATAATTATGATAATTTTTTTGGTAAATGAATGATTATGATATCTTTCCTAGAGATTTGGTTTTCAATTTTAATTTATTGTGATTCATTCCAAATTTAGTAGTTAAAACAGGTTTATTATGTGCCAAAATGTCACCAAATTGTGACCAAATTTGCTTCTATGAAACTATCAGATTAGTGTCGAAATGGTTACAAATATATGAGGACTACTTTGCGACGACACCTAAGGAGTTTTAAATTGGTCACACAATAATCACTAACTTGCGACGAACTTGTAACTACGTTTACGACCGAAGGTTCCAAATATAAAGAGTCTCTTATTTTCGACTATAGATAGACGTCATAATTCAGTCTTCAATTTGCGACCATTTTGAGACACGTAAATTTTGCGACCATTTTTAGCGACCATCTGAAATAGTTGTTTATTAGTCGCAAAGTAGGTATTTGTGACTGTTTAGCGACTATTATTGGAGTCGCTAAACGCAGGTTTTCTTGTAGTGATTGGAGAATTGTTGGGAGAGAAGATTAACAAGGAATTCACAAACGGTCATAGATGCTTAAACTGAAATGGCACAGCAAAAGTGTCTTATCAAGACATTATCTTCCTAGAGCAATTGTTTGGACCAAAGGTTAGTAATTTCATGACTTATGTATTCTTTTTTAATTTTTATGGTCATAATCTGGTAGTGTTTTTGACTGTTGCTTAACCAACATTTGTGTAAATATGTTTTGTTGGATATCATTTTTTCATACATTTCCATGTCAGGAAATTATGACATATTCGAGTTAGCAGATTTTCTTAGGCCTGATGATATCAATGATGTGGGAGTAAAAAAATTAAACGATTTGGTCCAATCTGGTTCCGATTTTAAAGACCATGTGTGGGGACATGTTGAAACTGATGATGTTGACGAAGAAAAGATAGAGGAGGTTGTAAACGAAGATGATCATATTGAAAAGGAAAGAGAGGTAATTGTAGATGAAAAAGAAGATCCAAAGCTTAGTGATGGAGATAATCAATTTTCTAGGTTGGAGAATAGCGAGAAGAAGAAAGATTTAATTGTGCAAGTATCAAGTATGAAGAAGATAAAGACAAAGCACATTGATCATGGCGCAGAGAGTCAAAAAATGCAACTGCTATGTCAGCGAGCCGCAACCACTCATGGTTTTGATGAAGAAATGAAGTCATTCATTAAAGGAGTGTTTGAAGCTTCTTTCAAGCCTTTTAAGAAAGAAATAGGCCAGCAATTGAAGAAGATGGAAAGGATGTATTAGAAGTGAAGGAATTACTATCCACTCTAGCATCAACCTCGACACATGCCAATCCACCATCCGTTAAACCAAAAGATGTGGTAAGTCAAAAAATAATTTATATGCTTGTGGTGTTGTATTTCTAATTATTTTCTTAAACTTATGGATTCTTATTTTTTTACTCAGGAGAAACCACCATACGTTCAGCCAAAGACTTTTGTACGTAAAAAGTAACTTGATGAAACTTGTTTTGGTTATTAGGTTTTGGAAAAATCGGCTACGTATTTTTTTAAAAACATTCGGCTCTATAAATTGTAAAACACTATCTGTGAACTTATGTATTGTAATTGGATTGGTGATGTATTGTAAACTTTAAACTTTGTTTTTGTATTTGTTGATTAATTTTAAACATTGATCTTTTCATTCACAGGAAGACAACAATGTTTTTGATGAATTGTTCACCAAATCGGATGTCATAGACCTTAATATTAACACTCTAGATTCCTTAGAGAAAATACTATGACATCTTTCACAAAAACCCTATGTACCCGACTTTGATCCTACACAAAACGCGGGGAAAAAATGAAGAGGATGCTGATTTGGTTTTCGCATCCGATGATAGATGGAATGCTTTGGAAGCATGACAAATGCAATTTGAGTAATTCTTCTAATTGTTTTTGTCCAGTTATAACTTTATTGATTTTATAATTGTCCAGTTTTTTTTCTAGCGTACAAATTACAATTTATTTCATAGTCGAAAGATGCTTAATTTGGGTGCACAATGAAGTAAGTATAAACTTGATTTTTCTCAACATTTAAATTGTTCATTTTTTTACTTAAATTTAATTTTAACCTTTTTTGTTTTCAAGGAAATGGATAAGATTATGTATTTTACCCGGGAGAAAACATCTTTAGGGCGAATGAACTCAGACCGTGTGGGTTTTATGAATTTCATGTTCAGCTAGAGACTCAAAGTGGAATACACCAAGCACATGAAAACATCAAACAAGCGGAGCCACAAATGGGATAGTAGACTTCTAGATTATGCTAATGGTGAGTTTCCTTCTCATGGAAAGACATGTAAACAATGGGGTACAGATTTTGACAGAATCTACACTCCGATTTTCGTCAAGGGAAATCGCTGGATTTCTGTTTGTGTTAACTTTGTCTTAAGAACTGTTGAAGTCTTCGACTGTGCTGGACACAAGAATAGAAGGCATGTCAACTCATTCGCAACCTGCATCCCATAAATTT
Source organism: Camelina sativa (assembly GCF_000633955.1). NCBI lineage: Eukaryota > Viridiplantae > Streptophyta > Magnoliopsida > Brassicales > Brassicaceae > Camelina > Camelina sativa. The sequence goes on from NC_025700.1 coordinate 9,422,853, forward strand.
TGAGAGAAATTAATGCAAAGGTGAATGGAAAAGAACCTGTTTTGACACAATATGAAATTACAGACGTGAAGGTGTTGTCCGACGCAGAGCAATTGCAGAGTCTATGCATTGAAATACATCGAGTGTCATATGCAATCTCTAAGTTTGGATTTGATAACCGATGAGAACATCAAAGAAGCGCGTTTGAAGATTGTTGTCGATCTATGGAAAGCTGGAAATGATCCCCTTTTAATTGAGCGTATGAAGAATTATGTCCCTCCACAGTTGTCGTCCGAAAGTATCGAAATTGACTGATTTTTTTTCATCTTTTTAGTAGGTCTTTACTTTGACACATTGTATGACTTTGGTTTCATTTTTAACTTGATCTATGGTATGACTTTTGTTTCATTCTTAAATTTAGTTTGATATATTTATTACCACATGTCCATCAATGTCTAGCAAACAAACAACAAAAAACTAGTAAAGCCTAGCAAAGTCTAGCAATAAAACTAGTAAAGTCTAGCAATGAAACTAGTAAAGTCTAGCAAAGTCTAGCAATGAAACTAGTAATGTCTAGCAAAAAAACTAGTCTAGCAAAGTCTAGCAATGAAACTAGTAATGTCTAGCAAAAAAACTAGTCTAGCAAAGTCTAGCAAACCAAGATACAAAAAAAAACTCATTACCAAACGGACTTGTTTTAATTTGGTTTAAGAGCTAATCCCAAATTAATATCTTAACGGATTATGAATCTTCCACATAGCCCTATCTATTATAATGAAACACATAAATCCCCAAAATATAAGAAACCTACAATCGATTTAGTTCCCGTGTGATTGCGATTGTGAAGATGAGCAATGTATCAACCAATTTGACCAGATAACCAAGTTCTCGTGCAAGAGGAAGATAGGTTGGTGTCCCAAAGAGATGTTGGTGCGGGGAAGGAATTGTAGCACTTATATCCAAGTCGAATCCCAATCCTTACCGGAGATACTATTGTTGTGGATTTGCTGTAGCAAACAAGGTAAATTGTTATGTTTTAAATTTTGTATTTTTTTTTTTATTTTGATTATAACAGTTGGGCTTCTTGTAGCTTAGGAACGATGATCACACTTTTAAATGGGTTGATGAGGCGTTGGTCAATGAGAGATGCATTAACTAAAATAGTGTTGGATTTGAGAAGCATCTGAAAGAGTTCATAACAGAGAGATTGGAGTTTGAGAAAATATTTTACGAGAAGATGGAAAAGGAGATATTTGAGAAGATAAAAGATGCTTTTTATGAAGCAAAAGCAAGCAATAAGAAGATAACGATTGTTTTTAGTGATAGTGTGCATGATCATGATTGAATGCAGTAAATTACTAGGTTGATGAAGAGTATGATAGTATTGTGGAATCTGAACCACCGAAACAAACACCTATTGAGCATGTTTTCCCCTTTGGACCTTCGTTGTTTTAAAAAATTTCAGTTTTTTAGTTAACTTGGTTTGGTGTTCTTAACATTTGTCGTATCACTTCTCATAAACATTTGTCAAACATTTGGTGTTCTTGTATATTTTTTTTCATAGCTTTAAGACATGACAATTTGTTAAGGAAAAAACCAGAAATTGTAAAATATTGAATCCCCTACTCTAGAGTAAAATTAAAACATAAATTAGAAATGAATAATTCAACAATAAACTGAGAATGGTTGAGAAACCTAACAAAGATTCGAACATAACCTTTGACGATTGTATTAGTTGAGATGATTTTATCTTGTCTTGTTATCTTCGTTTTCTTCGTCTACATGGGTGTTTTCTTGTTTTAGGTGGTAAAACTATTGCAGCCTCAACGTGGTCTGGGACATCCCATTTGTTCTCTGGAATACCTATTGGATTAATAGTCTGATCATAGTACAATCTCCAACTGGTTGTGCTATAAATAGCATCAGGATCTGGATATAGATCATTGCCTAATCAAAAGCTGCTTTTATGGCGTGTCTGCAAGGGTTTTTTCCTATTTGGAACTTCCCACATGAATATGTTTTTCTTTCCAAGTCAACCACAAAGTCTACCCCATACGCTTTAAACCTATAATATGTTTCTTCCAACTGGATAACTTTTAAAAAATTTACCTTTCACTATTCTTCTTGAAATCTTTTTGCTTTGCACTTAATTCTCGTCTTTCAAAAAATCAGCGTGTTAACATCTCTCTGATGTTGTATAACTAAGGGAATACTGGATTCTCTCTGGGTGATCTCAAAGCTGAATTGATCGATTATGCAGCGTTGTTTGTATTCAAATCATATATGTATCCAGCGAAATGGCATCGAGCCCATTTTCTAACCTGAGCATCCTCTAGGTAGTCTCCAATCACAGGACTAATGTTGCAAATATCTTCAAAATATCTTCAAAAAAAAATGCATATATGTATTAATATTATATTGAATTAGTTAAGTTAGAGAGGCTAGGGTTTTTTGCGTCTCTTCCACGATAGGGTTTGTGTGACGGCCGCCGTCGGTGTGCCTTCATGTCGGAGCCAGCTTCTTATGTCTCCCCTTCGGGAGATGATTCCTCTCCTCCAACAAAGCAACAATCCTATGTTGTTGTGGTCTCTAAACGTCCACTGCTTAAGAAACATGATTTTGATATTAGTTTGGTTGATGGTGTTCCAATAATTACGGTCCCTGAGGTGATTCTTAAGGATTCAGTGCCTCTGTATGATGATTTTTTTGGTGGGTAGATTTCCTTCGGTGGCTCCCCATGTCGCTAAGATCCATGTTATTGTAAACAATATCTGGCCACTTGGTGATAAGTCCATTCGCATTGATGTATATGAAAACTCTACAACATCGGTTCGGTTACGGATACGTGATGAGTCTACGCGGTTGAGGGATTTGCGTAGGGATATGTGGAACATTGCGGGGGTACCTATGATGTTGGCTAAGTGGTCTCCTCTCCCTGAGGATGCTCATCCGGTGATAAACTCAATGCCTTTGTGGGTCACTTTGAAGAATGTCCTTCATTCTCTGTTCTCTTGGGAGGGTCTTGGTTTCTTAACAAGTCCAATAGGTAACCCTATCCGACTTCACCCTGAAACTGAGCTCTGTAGTAAGTTTGATGAGGCTAAGGTTTTTGTGGAAGTAAACTTAACGAGTGAGCTGCCAAGTACTTTTCGATTCAAGTTGTCTAAAGAGGAGGATACAATTGTGGAGTTATTCTATCCGTGGCTCCTGCCATGATGCTCTCATTGTAAAAAGTGGGGACACTCAGATGATGGTTGTGTGACAAGTCCCGTTTCACCTAAGAAAGATCCAGTCACTGAGGTTGAGGAGGGGGAGATTGTTGTTCCACCAGTTCAAACAGGTGCAGAACCGCTTCTTCGTGCTCCAGTTCCACAGGTTTCATCTACGCCTAGTTCCACAGTTGCTGTTTCGGTTTGTCCTGCAGTAGTTAGTTCTCCTATTCAGCAGATCGAAGAGGAGAAAGCAGGCTGGTCTGTAGTTTCCCCAGGTAAAGGGTGTAAGAGCTGGGAGAAATTTAAAAGTCCGTCTGTGATGGGTCATGGTTCAGCTCGAGTTTCTTCTCGGCTCTCTGTTCTCGGGGATGCAGGTGAATCCTTGGAGAGTGTTGCAGAGTCTGAGATGGGTCTGGATACTACTAAGGGATTGGTTTCCTCAGAGAATGCTTCAAGGAATCGAGGGGATGGTACAAAGCAGGTTGATGGCGTTGCTTCTACCATTCACATTTCTTTACCTCGTCAAAGAAAAATTACAAACAAGTCCTCAATGGAGTCTTTTTCTCAGCAGACTAAGGGAGCTTCCCTTGGCATATTGAGCAAGAAGAACTCCAGGAAGCGTCATTAATGTCGGGTTTTTTCTGGAACATGCGTGGTTTTAAAAAATCTAAAAAACATTCTATTGTCCGTGAGTGGGTGCAAGCTGAATCATTGCAATTTGGATGCTTACTTAAAACGCATGTCCAGGAAAACAATGCCCCTCGGATTCTCTCGTCAGTGTTCCGAGGTTGGTCTTCGATAACAAATTATGAGTTTAACCGTCTTGGAAGAATTTGGGTGGTTTGGAAGGAGGATGTCAGAGTTACCCTAGTTTTTAAGAGTGGACAGATAGTTACTTGCTCCATTCTCATGCCTGGGGATACTCGGGAGTTTTTTGTTTCTTTCGTGTATGCGTTAAATTTTGCTGATGAACGTAAAGATTTGTGGGAAGATATTAAACATCACTATGACTCGCCATTGTTTGCGAACAAACCATGGCTACTTGTTGGGGACTTCAATGAGATTCTTGATGGTGAGGAGCATTCTAACTATGAAAATTCTCCCACTGTGACAGGTAGAATGCGGGATTTTCAAGATCTGGTTCGTCACTGTTCTTTAGCGGATATGAATTATCATGGTCCTCTGTTTACTTAGGGTAATAAGAGGGATGAGGGGCCAGTTCGCAAGAAGCTGGACCGTGTTTTGGTTAGTGAGGCTTGGAGTCGATTTTTTGCTGATGCTTATGGAGTTTTTGAAGCGGGTGGGTGCTTAGATCATCTTCGATGCAGGTTTACTGTGGGGCATCAGGTTTGCATACCACGAGGGCCGTTCAAGTTCTCAAATGCAATTCTGTCCTCCCCAGATTTTTTACCAGTGGTGCAGGCCTTTTGGGACAGTTCTACTAGTCTTTACCATTCCACCTTTGCTATGTTTTGTTTTGCCAAGAAGCTTAAGGCTCTCAAGCCTCTCATGCGTTCTTTGAGTCGTCAACATCTCAGTAACCTTTCAGTACAGGTGGAGGAAGCTCACACTGTTCTCTGTGAACGACAAACTATTAACCTCACTAATCCAACCGCGACATCCATTGAGGCTGAGAGGGAGGCTTTTCAGCGATTGGATCATGTGTCTGATTTGGAGGAAAATTTCCTTCACCAGAGATCAAAGTTGCACTCGATGTTAGCTGGTGACAAGAACAATAAGTTTTTCCATAAGGCTGTTACTTCTAGGCAAGCTCTAAATGTTATCCGTGAGATAACATGCTCTGATGGTTCAACTGTTAAAACTCAGTCTGAAATCAAAACGGAGGTGGTAAGGTTCTTTGAGGAGTTTCTTACACGCGAACCATCTGACTATGTCGGGCTTCCTGTGGATCAACTGGAGCAGTTAGTACCATTTCGTTGCTCTGCTGCGGACCAAGAGGGGTAATTGAAACTGGTTTCTGCAGAAGAAATTCGACAAACGCTATTTAAAATGGCAGGGCGTAAAGCTCCAGGTCCTAATGGTTAAACTGCAGAATATTTCAAGCATACCTGGCCAATTCTGGGGAATGATTTTGTTGTTGCTTTTCAATCCTTTTTCCTCAAGGAGTTCCTCCCTAAAGGTGTAAACTCAACGATATTAGCTCTCATCCCTAAGAAATCAGACTCGAAGGAGATGAAGGATTACCGGCCAATTTCATGTTGTAATTTGTTGTATAAGGTTGTTTCCAAGATCCTTGCTAATCGTTTGAAGGTTATTCTACCCTCTTTCATTGCTCCAAATCAATTTGTGTTCATCAAGGACAGACTTATGATGGAAAATTTGTTGTTAGCATCGGAGTTGGTTAAAGACTATCACAAGGAGTCTATCTCTGCTCGTTGTATAATGAAGATTGATATCTCCAAAGTGTTCGATTCGGTTCAGTGGCCTACTACTAAATATCCTCAAGGCTATCAATCTTCGTGATATTTTCATCCATTGGATCGAGTTGTGCATTATGTCAGCTTCCTTCTCTGTTTAGGTTAATGGTGAGTTAGCTGGTTATTTTCAAAGTACAAGAGGGTTGAGACAAGGCTGATCTCTGTCTCCCTATCTTTTCGTCATTTCTATGAATGTCTTCTCTCATATGCTTGACAAAGCTGCTGCTGATCGTCGTATTGGCTTTCACCCTCGTTGTCAGTCCTTGCATCTAACCCATCTCTGCTTTGCGGATGACATCTTAGTTTTCTCTGATGGGAGTTCTCATTCGGTTGAAGAAACTCTAGCTGTGTTTGATAAGTTTGCAGTAGCCTCTGGTCTCAACATTAGTCTTGAGAAGTCCACACTTTTCATGGCTGGTTTACCACCTCAGCAGCAACAAGATATCCTTGAGCATTTTCCTTTTGAAGTCGGCACTCTTCCTGTCTGGTATCTAGGGTTCCCTCTTCTTACCAGGAAAATGACAAGTGCTGACTATTTACCTCTTATACAGCGTATTCGCCTCCGTATATCCTCTTGGACTTGTCAGTTTTTGTCCTTTGCTGGTCGTCTCCAATTGATCAAAGCTGTTCTATCCATTCTTACTAATTTTTGGCTCTCTGCATTTCGCGTGCCGAAAAAATGTTTGCAGGAGATTGAAAGCTTATTTTTGGCATTCCTATGGTCTGGTCCGAATCTTAGTTCAAAAAAGGCAAAGCTCTCATGGTCTAATGTTTGTAGACCGAAGAGGGAATGAGGTTCAGGGATTCGACGTCTCCACGATACGAATACAGTCTACATCCTCAAGGTTATATGGCGTCTCCTATCTGCTGGAAACTCCTTGTGGGTCAGTTGGGTTTACAAGAATCTGATTCGATATGGCTGCTTATGGGCTGTTAGTGACTCGGGTACGGGGGGCTCTTGGATGTGGAGGAAAATATTGAAATATAGGCCTCTAGCAATGTCCCTTTATAAAACAGAGGTGAGAACTGGACATGGAACTTCTTTTGGGTTTGATACATGGAGCTCTATGGGACAACTGTTTGCTCTGTTTGGGGCTCGGGGAAGCATTGACATGGGGATACCACGAATGGCTACTGTAGCAGATGCAATGACTCAAACTCGCAGACGTTGACAGCGCATAATTATTAAACAAGCTTGAAGCGGAACTTCATTCCTTAAGTCTCTCGATGCCACAACAAGGTGGTGATCGTCCCCTATGGAAACAGCACAATGGCTCTTACACGACCAAGTTCTCCTCTCCTGATACCTGGCTTCTGATTAGGCAACATCATCCTCCTTGTGACTCGTCTAAAGTTGTTTGGTTCACTCACTCGACCCCTAAATTCTCTTTTGTCACCTGGCTTGCTTTTCATAACAGGCTCTCAACAGGGAACAAACTAGTTCAATGGAATGCTGGAGCAAATGGAGCTTGAGATAAAAGATAAATCTTTATCATCTCTAATAACAACCTTAAGTTGCTCAAAAAACCACTCCCATGAAGAATCATTCTCTGAATCAGCAATTCCAAATGTGATTGGATACAAATTAGAGTTACCATCTACGACCATGGCACCTAGTAGGCCTGCTTTATATTTGTTCTTTAGAAATGTTCCATCAACTACAATCACTTTCTGGATTCCCTTGTAGAAACCTCTTATCGACTGACCAAAAGAAAAATAGATATATGAATATACTGTCGCAATCAACTTCTTAATTTGTAAACGTACCCGAATTCGCTTCTTGTATCATTTACAAGTATTTTGGTATTTTAGTATAACTTTTCTCTGGAATTCCTCTAACTTCGTTCAATGCATATTCGCGAGACTCCCATGCCTGGGAGTAAGTTAATTCACAACCATACTCTGTACGAATAATCATAATGATATCATTCGTTTTAGGCCCTTCAAATATACCCTCATAATTCTGTATAATGAGAAGTCCAACTGTTTTTGCTGAAGGTGTCTTACAGAATTTCGTTTTCTTTGAAGGAGCACCTATATGGTCCCCCCACAAACTTGTTGATCTTGAAATACGTATACCCCTTTTAAACACTCAGCAGGGAGACTCCATTTGCAAATACCATCTATGCAGCTTATACACCACAATTTCGTATCAGATTTTTTAACCTTGTAGTCACAGTTGTACCTAATCGCATACAATTCCATAGTTGCTTGTAACACTTCTTCCGCTCACACCTTCAATGACGTTTCGTCACCATCACCAGCGTTTATGTCGGAAGACTTTTTATCTAAAACATCCTTCTGTTTGGCACCATCACTCACCCCAAATTAAGGTATGCATTCATGCACTCTACCATCGTCATCTTAATCACTTGAATCCCCTAGTTCTTTATTCAAATCCAGTATGACGTTACACCTACTATCCTCAACACCACCTTTGAATGTCACACACAAACTAATTGTTTTCTTCTTTTTATAGTATGAAAAAAAAAATTGTAACCTGAGTATTATTCATCATAACGACATGAGGACAATCAGTAGTGAGATCTATGAGTAAAAAACTTAGCTTCATATTAATCATACTCTAAATAGTTTAGAACATAGAGTAAACCGTAGAATACATACTCTCAATATTTTAGAATTTTGGATTTCAAACTACTTAACTATTTAAAACAAAAATCTTTCCTGAAATTAGTACAACATTGTACAAAATATTCGAATACAAAATCCTTTTTCTCAGAACAATAGAAAACGTTTTCTAAATTTATGTCGAAAATTTTTTGGCGGGAAATTATGTCGAAATTTTTTTTGGCCGCAAATTTTTTTTTATTTGATTAATTAAAATATTTTACATGTAAGGGTAAAATAGTCATTAAAATTATAGGAGAGCAAAAATAATAATGGCCAAAAAGAAGGTATTTTTGAAAAATGATATATTAAAAAGGGTATTTCATCATTAAATTACATATCCAATAAAAGGATAATGACATATCAATCTCCTTTGTCACAAAATCATACAATATAAAATTAAACTTGTCATGTGGATGGGACGGGGTAATTCAATTCGATTCGATCTAAACCTAAATGTTATATGATAGTAAACATCAAAATACAATTTGATGAAAAGTAGGGGATTCATGATGTAATTTGGCGATTTTGGGCGTTAAACACACATAATAATGTGTCTCTATATCAACAAGCGTTGAATTTTATCGCACAATTGAGGGTTTTTAAAAAAACTTGGTCGTTTTATGGCAATTTGGGTAAAACTTTAAGGGTTTTATATTACATTTTTATGCAAACTTTTAAGGGTCTTGCACCGCACTCTCTCGATTCCCTGCGCAGTCCCAGTCCCATTGAGGAAAAGTTTTCTCTCGCCGAACACCATGATCGGTAAGATCCCTCGTTTCTTCTTTAGCTCGAAATTTTTTGTTTGTTAACCTAGCATATTTATTTGATCTGTTTTTTTTTCTTTCTGCTTTTGCTTTTTTCAACCAAAGACTATGTAGATCTCGAGAACCAAGATCCGTTTATAACCCCCAAAAAACATGCTCGTTCGACAAGGTTATCTGATCCAAGAAAGGAGGTGAAGGTGTTCTAGGATATTGATACCGTCCCTGTGCCTGCAGCAGAAGATATTCCGGATCTAATATCTAAAATTATCTACCGCCCTTTTTCCATGCCTTTTTTTAAAAATACCCCTCCATGTTGATCATTTTTAAAACTACCCCTCTTTATGTACAAAATAACCAAATTACTCTTTCTTTGAGTGACAGCAAATGTACAGTCATCAAAATCGAAAAAAATCCCGCCAAAATTACAAAATTGGATTTTCCCGCCAAAAAATTTAGAATTTTATGTATTTAAAAAGTCTTGTAAACACTCTTAGCTAGGAATCCATTACCAATTATACAAACAAATATTTTTTTTGAAAATTTTAAATAAGCAAGGTATTTTATAATGAGGTATTAAACGTCCAAATAAAAAATAAATCAAGTATTTTTATGTTTTTTTCCTTTTTGATGTGTCTAAATCAAATAAAATAAATCTCTATCGATAGAGTATAAAAATGATGATTTTTTCTACAAAAATCATAAATCAACATATTGATTTACTACTCCCTCCGTTTCAAAATATAGGATTTTTTAACTAAAGCATGCAGATTAAGAAACTTTTAGCAAGTTCAACCAATAAGAAACAATACTGCATAATATAAAATACTAAACTAATCTAAAAGTTGCGTAGAAACTTGAAAACATCCTATATTATGATACAAAAAACTTCTCTAAAACATCTTATATTTTGATACAAAAAACTTCTCTATAACAAAAGTGATTCATGTTACAAACATCTGAATAAAACTGCAAATCATTATATTTTTTTTCTCTTTCTAAAACCACAAATTGTTAAATTTTTCCTTGATTGATAACAGATTGCGTTTTTATGTTTTTCTCCCCCTAATTATGCTTTTTACATGACACCATTCATGGCCATACTTACCATTGCCTCGGTGGCATCGCCGAATCGGTCTCTCCCAAGGTTGCGTCCGAATCTACTTTTTCTTTGTAACATGCGTGTTCCGGAATTATATTTTGGGTTGTGTTGAATAAACCAAACGGGGATTTCAATTCATTTCGGTTTAATTATCGGTTTAATTAAATCTTGGTTTCATCTAATTAAATCCTAGTTTAATCTAATTAAACAAAAAAACCCATAATCTACCACATATGTCACGCCTCCTCTCTATTTCTTTTGCTATTGTCGACATTGTTACGAGAGAGAGGGAGATAAAGAGAGAGAACTCTTGGTTATTTGGTGTAAAAGAGGAAAAGAAGGAGATCAAGCTTTTCTTTAGAGTAAGAGAGAAAACAGAATCGTCAGGGTTTGAGAGAAGGAGTATTGATTTTGGTAGGGTTGTAGCTAAGATATTTTTGTACACTCTCCTTTTTACATAAGTGGATTTGAATTAATATTCTAGGAGATATCGGCAGTTTCGTGGGGCATTTCTTCTTAGTCGCGGATTGAGACCAGCGGGTGTTTCGGGATCGATTGCGGTTTCATATGAGATCTGATCGTGCTGAAATTTTGTGGAAAGCTTCTGAAAGACTAGACCTTGCTTGTCACCGGAGGGATTGGAAAGTTAATGGTTCGTTTTGATTTTGTCGTTTTACTTGTGAGGTTGTTCTTTTCTGATTTGTTTGGCAGTTTGTTTTCAATGTTTGTTTGTTGTTGTGATTCGTTGTAGGAGCGAGTTTGGTTGTTCTTGGATATTGGAGAGCTTATCTTTTGGCTGTAGTTATTTTTGTGAATCACTTGTTAAGGTGAGTGAGTGACCATGAGCTTATCTAAGCGATTGGGTTGTATAACTTGTTTTGTGTGATGATATGATAGGTGTGGTGAATATGTTATTGGGTATTCAGTTTAATGGCTGGTTTGTTATGTTTTATTTGTGTTCGTACTCTTGATTTGCTTGTGTGCATAGCTTGTAGATGGGAGAATCGTTTCACTAGGTATTTCTGGTAATACTCACGAATCTCATTGTGTTTGTGGTGCAGGTAGTGTGTAGCGTGGAATCATGGCGGTGAGGAGGAGGATGATCTAAGGTCTTGATTGTGTGTTCTTGGTTATGTTATTTATGTTAGAACCTTGTGTAGAAGCATGTTAGGTTGATGGTTTTTATTTGGTTATAATTTATATGGTATTTATATTAAATTGGAGTTGGTTTGGTTTGTCTTCCGCTGTGAATGTTGAATTGTTGTTGGTTTATTGTTTGGGTTTTAAATAAATATTATGGAGTAATTCATTATCTTATTATTATTAAAAAAAAAAACTGGTCGGGTTGTTTCATTCTTCGCAATAGATATCTGGCTTGCTCTCTTCTTCTCCTTCGTCACTTCCGACTTCCTTCTCATCTCCCTCCTCATCATCTTTTGCAGTCTTTGAGTCGACTCCCTCATCCTCTTTTTCACTCCTTTTTACTTCGTCCTCACCATCTCCATCACCAACCGCAGGGAGATCCGCCGGATGAGAAATCTCCGTCGGCTCTGAATCTTGTTCTTACTTTTCGTCCACCTCGTCTTTGCCATCTTACTGCTAACAATCGATGAGTCTCACAATCGATCGAACAACACAACAATCAAAGAGAGCAAAGGAGTTTCACTCTCGATTAGTATCCCCTAGTTTTTCACGAAGAGAGACAATGGTTATTAGGGATTAAAAGAAATAGTTGGGTTAGATCCGACTGGGTTTGTGGGTGGGGGAAAAATCCATGTATTTTAGGTAATTTCTGAGTTTTAGCTAGGGTAAGATTGTAATTATGTTTGTTTTCCATTTAAAAATAAATCAAAATAAAACAGGTTTACATGGGGAGTTTTCAGATTTTCATTTGAAATTTAGGGACTCCACATAGAGACTCCATGATATATAAATGTTTTAACAACCACTATAATATTTAAATAGCGTATACAATAATATTATTTACTTTCCAAAATATTAATTACTTAACAATAAGATTCACGTAAAACACAAATTACAAATCTATTTATCAACATTGAAAATTAATTTATTAGGCACTTAATTCTGTTTTAATACATTTAAAATCTAAAAACTCGTTTAAAAGTGTATTTTGTATTAAATCATTTGAAAAACATATGAAATAAAACTTATATGAGAGAGAGAGAGAGAGAAAAAAAAAAAGAACGGTAAAATCGTAGTCTCAACACATTTCATTAAAAGAGAAAGGGGTATGAAAAATAAAGGAGATAAGAGATTTCCAAAAGAGAAATAAAAACTTTTTAGATATTCCCTCACATGGAGAATCCATAATATATGAGTGTTTGCATGATAATACATTATTTGGCTTTTTACAATTGGTCTACTGCACTAAAGTTACTTCACCATATTAGCTCTTTTTATTGTGTCATATTTTTTATGATTGAACTTGTTAATTTATTTAAAAATATATAAACATATACTTCCTCCGTTTCAAAATATAGGAGGTTTTACTTTAAAAACGCATATTAAGGAATAATTACTTTTACAAAGTTTTAACCAATCATAAACAAGACTGTATAATATAAAATATAAAATTAATCAAAAAGTTGCATAGAAAGTTGTAAACATCCTATATTATGAAACAAAAATACTTCTCTAAACATCCTATATTATGAAACGGAAGGAGTATATATTATATATATATATATATATATTCTCTAAACATCCTATATTATGAAACGGAGGGAGTATATGATATATATAAATATATATAATTAAATTTTAATTTAAATAAAGTTTCATATATTAAAGTTCATAAATGATATACTAAAACTGTTTGTTAATATATTAAATTACGTATCCGCACTACATTTTTTTCACCAATCAAACATTATTTTGCCCCGCTTATTATGTAAAAACGCACTTGTCCTGCAAACATATTTTTCCCGCACGTACCGCAGTTCAACCGTACCACATTCTTAGGCTCCGAATGGTAACATCGGATTTGGTTGTGCGAGACAAACAATTTGATAATGCGGTACGGTTAAACTACGGTATGTGTGGGACAACTGTATTTGCGGGACAAATGCGTGTAATACAAATTAAGCTGCACAAAATAATATATGATTGGTGAAAAACTATTTGTGGTACGAATTTCATATTATCTTATTAATAATAACTAGTATAATTATATATTTTATATTGTTTTGTATTAATAAGTATTTTTATTTTGTATATATATTATTATTATAGAAAACATTATATGAATAAATTTTAAAATATAAATGATTAATATAATTGTTAATTCTTATGTGCTTTGTGTTAATAGAAAAATATTAAGAACCTTAAATATCTAAATTTATTAAATCATAAAAAAACTACACAACAAATTAAAAGTTTCAAAAATAAATCTATTTATTATCAAATTATCTGGGGATATTAAATGTGTATACTACTAAATTATTTTTTAATAGTTTAAATAATTATTAATATGTTTTATTACATAATTATTCACTTTCTATTAATTAATTAATTATAAAAGCGGATTTTGAGAATTCTGCACCATAAGTAAAGAGTACTTATTGGAAGGTGCATTTTTTTACCTAAAAAGAATGGAAGGTAAAAACGGATTTACCTTTTTGTTTTAAAAAAAACGCAAATCAACAATTAATATGTGATTAGTGAAGTTAATGCGGGTTTCTATATATTATGACACCATCCTTCTTTTATTGGTCACCATTCATGGCTTTAAAATATAAGGGTTTAAATGGTAACTGCCTATTTGGATATTTGGGAATAATATTTTAAGAGTGCGGTACGGTTCAACTGCGATATGTGCAGGAGAAATAAATTTGCGGGACAAGTGTGTTTTTCATATAACAAGCAGTGCAAAATAATTTTTGATTGGTGAAAAAATTGTAGTGCGGATACATGTTTTTATCTATTAAGAATATTAGTTTAGATAAAAATTAAAAAGTTAGGACTATTCAACAATTAATTTTATTATATCAGTTATGAACTTTAAGAAATTTTATTAAAATTAGAATTTAATCATATATATGTTTATTTATTGTTAAATAAATTAACAAGTTCAATCATAAACAAATATAACACAATAAAAAGAACTAATATGGAATATATTTTTATAATCCAGTTGTTAGAGAAAATGTTTCAAAGTTAGATCTTGCAAAAAAGGATTCTCTTCTCGAGAACGTGAACAGTGTTTTCCAAATCCCTAATTTCTCCAAAAAGGTCGTTGTGATTTATCATCCGATGGGCGGCGTTCCGGCTCCAATCCCCTCAGTCCCTCTTGACCACCCACCCCAAACCTCGCCATTGGCGAGAGCGGCTGGTTCTCCAGATGCGACAATGGCAGAGTCAGATCCGGCTTTGCCTCTAGCTATCGCTCCTTTTTCTACCTCCCCCAACTCCTAGATCTGCAACCATTTGCCAGATCTTGCCAAAGAAATCCTGGGGGCCACTCCTCCACTTGTCTGTGCTGCTCTTCCGGGCACTTCTCTTCCTACCTCGAAGATTCCGGTTTCAACTGATCCATCGGTCTGTGGCGATGCTGCTGTACATCACCAATTCTACCCAGGGCTTTCTCATGCTTCTCCCCCTAAGCACAACTAGGCTTCTCGTTGTAAGGGAGCTACAAAATTTCCTAACGTCAAAGCTGAGGTCTCCATTACGGCTGAAGGGAAACCTCGCATCAAGGTTTTAAATGCGGTTTTCGAAAGAGGAGCCCGACTTCATTCTGATTACATAGTTGGAATTTTCTACGGGAATGCTCCTTCGTATGGCAAAGTCAGGGCAGTCTGCATGAGCTATGGAGAGTTGGTGACTCTCCTTTTTTTGTCACCGAATGGAAGGCCTCCTTCAGCTTAGACCCACCGTTTCTGCAGAAGGCACCAATCTGGGCAACTTTAACTCAGGTCTTTTTCGATTTGCTCACGGAGGAGGGTTTAAGCTTTATCTCCAGGCCTCTAGGAAAATTTGTCGATGTTAAACCGTTCTCTTTGGTGAGCTGGCCGAAATTAAGGTTGTTGTTAATCTTGAAGTGCCCCTTCCAAACTCTGTAGAAGTGGAGCGTGAGGATGG
This sequence comes from Camelina sativa, assembly GCF_000633955.1. Lineage (NCBI taxonomy): Eukaryota > Viridiplantae > Streptophyta > Magnoliopsida > Brassicales > Brassicaceae > Camelina > Camelina sativa. Next base: position 9,438,076 of record NC_025700.1, read on the forward strand.
GACAATTGTTTCCATTTCTGTCACCTACCCATGGTTACCCCCCCCCCTTTGCTCTGTTTGCAATGAGATAGGGCACAAACGAAGTTTTTGTCCTAAATCCGGCGTCAAGACACATCAACCGGAGGAACGTTAGACCTCCCAAACTGCAGAACATGTTTCGCAGGTCCTTTCTTCCTCTTCCCCTCCTCCACGGCCTAACGTAACTCCCTCCTTGGAACTGCAAACTTCGTGTGAGGCTACTCCCAAGGACCAGGTAACCAAACCCTGTAGAGGAAGGAAATACTACTACCTCCGAAAAGACACCCTAACAAGCGGAGGTTACAGAATCGACATCTGCCAAAGATGTAGGACGGGCAAACCCGCAAATGGTCATCTCTTCAACTAAGGAGCATGCATCAAATCTGGTGGAGATTAAATCCAAACAGAAACATCACGAGCAAAAGGACCATCCTTACCAACTGGCCACAAACACCTTTCACGCAACGGCGGCTCCACGCGTCAAACATAAAAGTTTGGTCTCATCATCAACCAATCCTTTAGATATCCTCCAGGAACAGACTGATATGAAATCGCCTGATGTTGAGCTACCAATCACTACTGCAGTGGCCTCCACTCAGCATAGTGATTCATCTTCCTCGAAGCAGCGTAAGAAGAAGCGCAAGTTAGCAGCATCTAGATCCCGACCTCAAGGTGGTGGCACTCCTCTATTAACAAGGGTTCGCCATCCCCTCCACTAATTTTCTATATGTCATACACCTTTTTTTGGAACGTGCGCGGTATAAATGACTCCTCTAAGCATTTACCTCTTGCTCAATGGGTAAACTCTCGGAAAATCTTTTTTGGCGCTTTATTGGAGACGCATGTTAAGGAATCAAGCAAGAACCAATTTTTGTCTCTTTTTGGTCCGGAATGGACAACTTTTGACAACTATCAACACTCGGATCTGGATCTTATCTGGATTTTATATAAGTCCCTGGTAACCATCTCACATCTTTTCTCTGACAAGCAGTCGATAACTTGTGTAGTGAAGTTGGATGAAGAAGAATTTAATTTTAACGGCGGTGTATGCGTCAAACTTAGCTGAAGAAAGGCAAGAGCTGTGGACTTCTCTTACTGATACCTGCATCTTTTTAATTCTCTCATCACGTCCTTGGTTAGTGTGTGGGGATTTTAACGAGATTTAAAACACTTGGGAATCATCAAACGCTAGTCTCATCCGTTCAACCTCTGTCATGAGAAGCTTCAGGGAGTGTTTATCTGACGCAGGCCTTTTCGACCTTCCTTTCCAGGGTCCAAGATTCACGTGGTCTAATCACCAATTTTCAAATCCGATAGCCACAAAGATAGATCGCGCTTTGGTAAATGGTCAGTGGCTTCTGGATTATCCTTCAAGCCATTGTTCCTTTGAGTCCCCTCAGTTCTCTGACCATACTCCTTGTCACATTAGAATATGTTCTCCTTTGCCGTCCTTTGGTTCTCGGTCGTTCAAAATTTTCAATCTTTTAACCAAAGTTCCTAACTTTGCGGAGGTGGTTGAAAATGCGTGGAATGGCGTTGGTGATCCAGTCTCAAATCTTTCGGATTTCTGCCACAAACTAAAATAGGTAAAGAGACCACTGAAATCTTTAATGAAGGATCGCTTCAGTGATATATAAAAGAGGGTGGCTGAAGCAGAGCAAACTCTTTTCTTCTCCAAGTTCGGGCGCTTAATGATCCCTCACCTCAAAACATGATTGAGGAATCATTTGCTCGAAGTGCTTGGTTTTCTCTGAGGTTGGCTGAAGAGGTTTTTCAGGCAAAGATCAAGGATTATATGGATGGAAGTTGGCGATTAAAATTCTAGGTTCTTCCATGCTATGATGTAGTTCAGAAATGCCTCAAACGCCATCAAGTATGTGCTAAGGCCTAATGGGACGAGATCTGAATCCTTGAAGGAGGTTCATCTTTTAGTAGAGAGGTACTTCTCATCCATCCTCTGCACTCCCAGGGGATACTATTGTCCCTTTCTGACAGATTATCTAGGTAGGCTCATTTCAACAAAGTTGAACCAGCCCCACATATCCTTACTTGCAAGCGAGGTTACTCTGGGGGAGATAAGGGTTGCTCTGATTCTGTTGCCTCTGAATAAAACACCAGGTCCTGATGGATATCCGGTTGAATTCTACAGAGCTTCTTGGCAAGCTGTGGGTCAGGATTTCATTAAGGCAGCTCAAGAGTTTTTTGCACTGCCTTCTTTCCATCTTGTGTCAATGTCACTTCTCTGGTTTTGATCCCCAAACGTCCAAGAGAAGAAGATCTAAAGGACTTCAGACCAATCTCTTGTCGGAACACCAACTACAAAGTGATCTCTCGCATAATTTCCGACAGACTAAAGACGATCCTTCCTAATCAAACAGCCTTCTTCAAGGACAGACTGTTGATCGAATATTTCCTCTTACCTTCAGAGGTTCTTCAAGGTTACCACTTGGATTCCCTCTCGCCAAGGATCACTTTAAAAGTAGATATCTCTAAAGCGTTGACTCTGTTCGGTGGGACTTCGTTCTATCAGCTCTAACCTCTTATGGGGTTCCTAAAATCATGGTGAAGTGAATTAAAAGCTGCATCTGCTCTCCAAGCTTCTCTTTAAGCATTAACACAATTACTTCAGGTTATTTCAAAGGGAAAACTGGTCTTCGGCAAGGGGATCCGTTATCTCCAATATTCTTCGTGATGCTAATGAAAATCCTCTCACTCATGATAATTAAAGCGGCGCAGAACGAGATTTTTGGTTATCATCCAGGTTGTGAGGAAACAAAGCTTACTCATTTATGCTTCGCTGATAACTTACTAATATTCCTGGATGGTTCTGAATCCTCTTTGGCTGGAGTCTTCACGGCACTGTCGCAGTTTGAGAAGTTTTTGGGCCTCTCTGCAAATATCTCAAAAACCTCCATGTTTTCTTCTGGTCTAAGCGATGATGTGTTGGATCGTATGAGAACACGATTTTCGCTTCCTCTTGCTTCTCTTCCTGTGCGATATCTGGGACTCTCTCTTCGCTCCAGAATGTTAACTATTAAGGACTGCGACCCTTTAATCTCAAAGATCAGGGCGGGCAGGTTGCCGTTACTGTCTACCATCATCTCAGGTATCGTAGGGTTCTGGACCAGTGCTTTCCTCCTCCCAAAGAAGGTCCTCAGTTGCATAAACAGCCTTTCAAGTTCTTTTTTATGGCATGGTTGCCTGGATAAGTCGTCTGGGCCAAAAGTCGCATGGGCAGATGTATGTTATCCTAAGAGGGAAGGAGGGCTTGGTCTGAGATCATGGACTTCATGGAATGAAACCTGCACCTTGAAGCTTATTTGGATGCTCTACTTCAGAGCAGGTTCTATTTGGGTGGCATGGCTTCGAAGGAAATATCTCTCCTCTGCAAGCTTTTGGGCACTTAATGAAAACTCATCTCAAGTCTCTTGGATGTTCAGAAAATTGCTTAAGTTGAGGCACAAAGCTTTACAATTCCTCTAGATAAAGGTGGGAACAAGGGAGGATACCTTTTTCTGGTGGGATCCTTGGACTCCTTTTGGCTCGCTTTTTAGCTTCCTCGGGCATGATTGTAACGCCCTCGAACCGTCCTATGGCCGGACGGACCACGGACAGCCCCGGTACGCTACTTTGAAAACTTCCACCAACGATCCAGCTGAGGTTCGAGAACAAATCAGGAAACTTAGCCAGTTCGTCGGTGGGTTTTTCACCTGACTGGTACGTCATTTAGGCTTTACGACCCTTGTGACATTCCAGGTGTTTAGCCGACTTGGACAAAGTCTATATCAGTTAATACTCGTACGAATATAAATCCGATTGCATTAAAATATAAAGAGTTTAGATTTGATGATAGGGCCTAGTGCCAAAAAGTCGGTTACATAATAAAACATACTTGAATTTTACAAACAGACACAAAAATCTACTCTGGGGTTCTATCATTCACCACGCCCTCTAGTTCCCTCTAAGGTTTTCCTGCAAGACAAAATATTATCATGAGTAATATAAGATTACTCAGTGAGTTACAGGGCTCCGACATAACAGCAATAAATTCCCAACCCCAAACCCAAAATAACAATCAAGCAAGCAAGTAAACAAATAAGCAAGCTTAAGATATCACATGCAAGACTAAGCTATTAACGTGCAAAGCTAAACTATCAACATGCAAGACGAATCTATCAACATGCAAGCAAGCAAACAATCAACAATCAATCAGAGATAGCAATGCGGAAGATAATGAGCTAAAAAGCAACAAATCTAGCAAGCAATCAATCAACTACAAAGCAATTAAACTTGAATAAAAGAAATATTTTAAAAAAATTTAATTCTTAATTCTTGGGGCGCCGGTATGCTTCCTTTTCCTTTCAACACCCTCATGAACACCCGCGCTGCAACCACAAAGGCATGCAACCGGAACATCACTCAGAGCCACACCGTCGTGTAGACAGCTTCGGCCAGGGTAGCGAGCCCAGTAACCTCCGAGCTCTTCGTACCAACCCTACAACTCAACGACATGGGTTACATGATCGCGGCTGCATGCTAGTACGAAAATTCTAAGGAGAAGCCATACCAAATCTTACTATGCTAGCCGGACTTTGTCGCGGACTAAACGCATTAAGACTCCTACCAGTTGATACTTGAGTTTTTATGGTTTTTAAGCACATAATTTTACAAGTATCAATTCTTATTTACAACCGCTACTACTAGAACATTTCGATCTAGTAGCCGGTGTAACTTCTTAACCGAGTTACTATTTTCATTACTAGATCGTTTCGATCTAGCAACGAGAGTAACCTCACACCACATGCATTAAACAAGAAGAATCATAAAGATAAATCAAGTAAATAATGCAACTAAAACTCTAAGCAAACCGTTTACTAGATGGAGGTCGTTGGGATCCATCTAGTTCGGTAAAATGCGCCTGAACTCACAGAAAACCGGCGAACTCTTGGTGGAGTGGACGGATCTCTCGGCGATGTTCCTCTCTCGGTAGCACTTCGGATCTGCTCTCTTCTTGCGATCGAGTTCCTTCTCGATGCAAGACTTTGGACGGCGGTCGATAGTCTTGTCTTGCTCTTCTTCCTCTTCTCTTCTTCTTCTCCTTTCTTTCTTCCTCTCCTTCTCTCTTTTCTCTCTTTTCTCTTCTTCCTCACTTTGCTTTCATGGTGTGCAAAAATGAGAAGGAAGGGCTCCTTATATAGAGAGTTTGGGCGGTGGAGTGGACTAATGCATGTCCCCCACTTATCCACACTCGATTCCTCCTTTTTTGCAAACTTAGCGACCAAGTAAGAAATCTCCAAGGAATATTCTTGTCTCGCATAATCTTTGGTGCATGTCTCCTTATTGGGCAATTCGTAGGCGAAGGAATGATGATGTTCCTACTCCTTTATTTACATGCAAGACTATTGGCCAACTCCAAAGGTGAACAATGATTTTGTCTCAATTTCTTTCCAACTACGGAATGATTACTTTGCATGCAGTCTCATTGGTCACTTCTTGTGAAGACACAATGATTATGTCTCTTCACTTTGCATGAATTCCTATTGGTCAATTCAGGATTCTTGTCTGGTCGCGTCGTTACGCTGTGGTGCAGTCGACGTTCCTCGTCAAGGCACAGTCTATACTGCGGCGGGTCACGGACGTCTCTATAGTACGTCTCGGTCGCTCAGTTTGTGGTACGTCTGCAGTACATGGTACGTGGTACATGGTACATAGTACGTGGTACGGTACATGGTACATCGTACGTGGTACGGTACGTGGTACGGCACATGGGACATGGTACCATCGGCCATCTCTCGGTCCATCCAGAATTTCTCGGACATTTTTTCAGCAATTCTTCTTCCTTCTTTCCTTGCCTTCATTTCATGTCCTTTCCAGGTCCTTTGGCCAGAGGTTTTTATTTTAAATTTTACCCCTTGGTGAGGGTCATTACATTTTCCCACCCCCCTATTTAGAATTCGTCCCGAATTCCATAAGGTTCGGATGGCCCTGCTTCATCTTCTTCCATAAAGAGTTGACGATACTTGGTTCGAATCCTATCTTCGTCCTCCCATGTGGTGACCTTGCAGTTCTGCTTTCCCCAAAATACTTGAATTTGAGGAATGTTCCTGTTCTTGAGCTTCCGCGTCCTTCGCTCTCCAATCCCAAAGGGTCCTTCTTGGTAGGTGAGGTTTGTCTCCAACTCTTCGATAGGCTCGGGTACAATCATGTTAGGATCTGGAACATGCTTCCGTAGTTGTGAAACGTGGAAGACTTTATGCAGTCGCATAACTTCTGGCATAGATAGCCGGTAGGCTACTTCGCCAACTCTCTTTTCAATCCGGTATGGTCCTATGAACCTTACCGCGAGCTTTCCAACTTTTTCGAACCGATCCTTCCCTTTTTGAGGTGCAACCTTCAAATACACCATATCTCCAATTTCAAACTCCACTTCCCGCCTGTTCCGATCTGCGTACTTCTTCTAGCGGTCTTGCGCTTTCTTTATATTTTCTCGAATAAACTTGATCTTCTCTGTTGTCTCATCGATCAACTCGTGGTTGAAACTAGTTCTTTCTCCAACTTCTGTCCAACAGAAAGGCGTTCGACAGGGTCTTCCGTACATGGCTTCGAACGGTGACATGCCGATGCTTGAGTGATAACTGTTGTTGTACGCCAATTCAACCAACGGTAGATTCCTTTCCCAATCCGTAGACCATTCCAATGCACATAGTCGAATCATATCTTCTATGGTTCGGATAGTCCTCTCTGTCTGCCCATCAGTCTCCGGGTGGAATGAGGTGCTCATATGAACATCTGTTCCAAGCGCTCTATGCAGGTCCTGCCAAAATATCGAGGCAAATTTGGGATCCCGATCGGAGACGATGTTGGTTGGTACTCCATGCAATCTTAAAATCTCATCTATGTACTTCTCTACCAAGATAGGCGCTTGATCTGTACTCTTTACTGAAACTAAGTGGGCGACCTTTCTTAAACGATCGACCACTACCCATACTGCGTCATTGATTCTTCCTGGCCTTGTTGGTAGTCCGGTAATGAAATCCATCGAGATAGACTCCCACTTCCATGTTTGTATGGGCAAGTTACGAAGTAATCCTGTTGGCACTTGGTGTTCCACCTTGATTCTCTGACACGCATCACATTGGCTTACCCAGTTTGCTACTGCTCGCTTCAATTCGGGCCAATGATAATACCTGCGCACATCTTTGTACATCTTGGTGCTTCCTAGGTGAATACTCAAAGCTGAGCTGTGGGCTGCTCTGAGGATCTCCTGTCGCAGTCCAATCCGGTCAGGTACGGTGATTCTTCCGTTAAGAAGTAAAGTGCCACCATCTGCCAAATGATAACCACTAGCGCTCGACCCGTCTAATCCTCTTAGTTCTTTGACAATCTTCTTCAGGTTCTCGTCCTTGGCTGTTCTTCGCGGATTCGTTGAACTAGACTTGCTTGAGTAACGGCTTGTATACCTAATGGCTCACTAGATTCTCCTTCTAAGGCGAATAGCCTTACCTTCTCCAATTCGTCGACTAGGGACTCTATGTCTCTTTCGACATCCACTTCTACCATCCGGCCGCTTAGTGCATCTGCCACCACATTTGCTTTGCCTGGATGGTACTGGATCTTCAAGTCGTAGTCGGCAACGAACTCCATCCATCTTCGCTGGCGCTAATTAAGACCTGGCTGCGTGAACAAGTACTTAAGACTTTGATGGTTCGTAAATACCTGAACCAATTCTCCGTATAGATACGATCTCCATATCTTTAGCGTGAACACCATGGCTGCCATTTCTAGGTCATGCGTGGGGTAATTCTCTTCGTGCTTCCTTAATTGCCTTGAGGCATAGGCAATTACCTTGTCTCCTTGCATTAAAACGCATCCAACTCCGACTCTTGATGCATCAGTGTATACGGCATAAGGCTGATTTGGCTCTGGCAATGTCAAGATTGGTGCCGTAGTCAGCGCTTCCTTCAACTTCCCAAAAGCTTCTTCCACTTCTTCACTCCAAATGAATGGTACTCCTTTCCCGGTGAGTCGTGTCAAGGGCTTAGAAATAGATGAAAACCCCTTTACGAATTTCCGGTAATAGCCGGTGAGGCCTAAGAAACTTCGGACCTCTATCATAGACGTTGGCCTTGGCCAATCCTGGATCGCGGCAATCTTATCTGGGTCAGCGGACACTCCTTGCTCCGAGACTCGGTGTCCTAAGAACTTGCTGAACTTGGCGAACAACTTCTTTTCCCTTAGTCGTTCTAGCACCTTCCTCAAATGCTCTTCATGTTCTTCAGCACTCCGTGAGTATATAAGGATATCATCGTTGAATATTATCACGAATTGATCCAAATAGTCATGAAAGACTTCATTCATGAGTCGCATGAATGTTGTTGGCGCGTTGGTAAGTCCAAACGGCATCACTACGAACTCGAACTGACCATACCTTGTTTTTCATCACATCTGGTTCTGAGATTGAAATTTGATGGTAGCCAGAGGCTAAATCAATCTTCAAAAACCAGCTTGCTCCTCTGAGTTGATCTAACAGCTCTTCAATCTGTGGCAACGGATACTTGTCCTTGATGGTTATGTTATTGATACCTTGGTAATCAGTACACAAACGCATGCTTCCATCTTTCTTCTTGACAAATAGCACTGGGCCTCCCCATGGCGATGAACTTGGTCGAATGAATCCTTTTTCTAGCAAGTCCTCTATCTATGTTTTGAGTTCAGCTAACTCGGCTGGTGCCATGCGATATGGTGCCTTAGCAATCGGGGTAGCTCCTGGCTCGAGGTTTATGGTAAAAGGATGGCTTCTTGGTGGAGGCAATCCTTCTAACGGCCTGAATACATCCTCGTAGTCATTGACTATTGTGATGTCCTTAACCTCCAGGTCTTTCTTATCATCTCCTCCGATGGCGGTAAGAGTGACTAGGTAAACATTCCCTTCTTCAAAAGAATTTCCAATTCTTATCGATGTCGCGAAATAAGCCTTTCGACTTGGGCAAATTCCGTAGAAAACTAGAGGTGTCTTTCCTCCATTCTCCAATATGACTCTGCTCCGGCTGCAGTCAATATGGGCTTGGTGTTCCGATAACCAATCCATACCGATTATAGTGTCAAATCTCTCCATCGGCATCACAAGTAGATCTGCCGGAAGATTCTCCTCTTGCAAGACTATCGACACCTCCTTTGAGCATTCTTCGGTCTTGAGGGGCGGTTGATTACCAGCGGTGAAAACGTTGATATTTACCTCCTCCTCTTCACACAATTCTCCGAACTTATCGGCCACTTCGGGAGTCACAAAACTATTGGACGCTCCCGAATCGAAAAATACATGAGTGGGGTTACCACCAACTAGTAATGTTCCTAAATGCATAATAGAAATAAACATGCAATGCAAAAACTAAACACGCAATCACACAATCAATCACAACAGAGTTAGAAGCCATTCAAACCTGTTATCGGGCCTTTCGCAGGCTTAGGAGGTTTGGGTGGCTCTAATCCTAAGGCATAAACATTAGCTGGGGTCGCTTGCTTTTTTGTTGGGGGTTCCTTCACTTGATGCACTGTCTGAGCACGGTTCACAGTTTGGGCGTTCAGTTTGGTCGGCTTCGATGGACATGAGGTCGCATAGTGTCCCGTTTCTCCACAGTAGAAACACACGATTGATGCCAAATTGGAACCTTTGACTTCAGATAGTGTTGGACAAGCTCGGGCAAAATGTCCAAGTTGACCACACGTATAACATCCTCTTGGATCAAAGTTGGTCGTCATACGTCCTCCTTGGTTAACAGTCATGTTGACCTTACCACGATTCGCGTTCAAGTTTCGTCCAGCTACTTGGTTAACCTTGCGAAAATTTGCAGCTCTCGCTTGCTGCACTGGCTCTTTCTTNTCTATGTTTTGAGTTCAGCTAACTCGGCTGGTGCCATGCGATATGGTGCCTTAGCAATCGGGGTAGCTCCTGGCTCGAGGTTTATGGTAAAAGGATGGCTTCTTGGTGGAGGCAATCCTTCTAACGGCCTGAATACATCCTCGTAGTCATTGACTATTGTGATGTCCTTAACCTCCAGGTCTTTCTTATCATCTCCTCCGATGGCGGTAAGAGTGACTAGGTAAACATTCCCTTCTTCAAAAGAATTTCCAATTCTTATCGATGTCGCGAAATAAGCCTTTCGACTTGGGCAAATTCCGTAGAAAACTAGAGGTGTCTTTCCTCCATTCTCCAATATGACTCTGCTCCGGCTGCAGTCAATATGGGCTTGGTGTTCCGATAACCAATCCATACCGATTATAGTGTCAAATCTCTCCATCGGCATCACAAGTAGATCTGCCGGAAGATTCTCCTCTTGCAAGACTATCGACACCTCCTTTGAGCATTCTTCGGTCTTGAGGGGCGGTTGATTACCAGCGGTGAAAACGTTGATATTTACCTCCTCCTCTTCACACAATTCTCCGAACTTATCGGCCACTTCGGGAGTCACAAAACTATTGGACGCTCCCGAATCGAAAAATACATGAGTGGGGTTACCACCAACTAGTAATGTTCCTAAATGCATAATAGAAATAAACATGCAATGCAAAAACTAAACACGCAATCACACAATCAATCACAACAGAGTTAGAAGCCATTCAAACCTGTTATCGGGCCTTTCGCAGGCTTAGGAGGTTTGGGTGGCTCTAATCCTAAGGCATAAACATTAGCTGGGGTCGCTTGCTTTTTTGTTGGGGGTTCCTTCACTTGATGCACTGTCTGAGCACGGTTCACAGTTTGGGCGTTCAGTTTGGTCGGCTTCGATGGACATGAGGTCGCATAGTGTCCCGTTTCTCCACAGTAGAAACACACGATTGATGCCAAATTGGAACCTTTGACTTCAGATAGTGTTGGACAAGCTCGGGCAAAATGTCCAAGTTGACCACACGTATAACATCCTCTTGGATCAAAGTTGGTCGTCATACGTCCTCCTTGGTTAACAGTCATGTTGACCTTACCACGATTCGCGTTCAAGTTTCGTCCAGCTACTTGGTTAACCTTGCGAAAATTTGCAGCTCTCGCTTGCTGCACTGGCTCTTTCTTTTTCTCTCGGGCCATGACTTCTTTTTCCAATTATATACCTTCTTCGACATTCACTGCTCTCTCCTCCACTTCAGCGACACTTCTATATGTCACAGCGTGCGATCTCCCATTTATCTCTGGCCATAGTCCGTAAAGAAATCTACGCGCCATAGCTTCTTCTTCATCATTTCCTTTGTACAGATACCTCCAGAGTCAGGCAAAGATTTGTCCGTAGGCTGGACACTCATCTCTCCTTGCTCTAGGCGTAAGAATTGATTCTCCAATCGATCGCGAGACTCTGGTGGAAAGTACTTCTGCTTGAACTCTTTCTTGAAAATCTCCCAGGTTATTGGCAAGTAGTGATAGCGAGGAATTACGCTATCCCACTATGCGCGTGCATCTTCCTCCAGAAAGTTGATTGCAATCGCTCTCCTATACTCATCCAGACATCTTGACGTCTCGAAATTCATTTCTAACTCCCTTAGCCACTTGTCTGCTAACACCGTATTCTGCTCTCCCTTGAACTTGCGGACTCCTAGGTTTATCATCATCAGGACTAGCCTCAGAAAGCTTGACGATGGAGTTTCGGCTGGCTGGTTTCCTTGGTTCTGCTGCTGCTGGATCATATGGTTAAGGAGATCTTGTATCATCCTTAGCGTCTGCTAGGTTTCGGGCACTCTCTACTCATTCGGGTTTCCTCCATGGCCTTGGTCTTCTCTTGGCATATTCTGATTTGGGTCAGTAGCGAATTGTGCATCTGGCGAAAACTCTCGACTTGGCGGATACATGTTCCCAGGTGTGCTAAACCGGGTGGAACTTGATGGAGAGTACCTCGGCATCTCACTAGGAACATCCCATTCAGGCATGTGAAAGTTAGGATCGAACATGCCTGAAAACGACTCAACTCCTGGTTCATCTCCAAAATGCGGACCCCATTCCTCCAGACCAAACTGTTGACTTGAACCCCTCTCTGGATCCGGCGTGAAGTGCATCGATCTAGACCACTCAGATCCTTGACCAGACATCTGCATCCATCGACAACAACAAGGGTTACCTAATCCCATCCCCTCTAATCCTAAAGTGGTGAACAGACCGGATTCCTAAGGTGTCTATTTGCGACCATTTTGACTCGATAAAACGTTTGAAAATACGAGTCCTACTAGCATCATAACCATGCTCTGATACCACCGTTGTAACCCCCCGAACCGTCCTATGGCCGGACGGACCACGGACAGCCCCAGTACGCTACTTTAAAAACCAACGATCCGGCTGAGGTTCGAGAACAAATCAGGACACTTAGCCAGTCCGTCGGTGGGGTTTTCACCCGACTGGTACGTCATTTAGACTTTGCAACCCTTGTGACATTCCAGGTGTTGAGCCGACTTAGACAAAGTCTATATCAGTTAATACTCATACGAATATAAATCCGATTGCATTAAAATATAAAGAGTTTATTACAAAATAACTACCAAAAGATTATAAGGTTCGATGATAGGGCCTAGTCCCAAAAGGTCGGTTACATAATAAAACATACTTGAATTTTACAAACATACACAAAAATCTACTCCGGGGTTCTATCGTTCACCACGCCCTCTAGTTCCCTCTAAGGTTTTCCTGCAAGACAAAATATTATCATGAGTAATATAAGATTACTCAGTGAGTTACAGGGCTCCTGCATAACAGCAATAAATTCCCAACCCCAAACCCAAAATAACAATCAAGCAAGCAAGTAAACAAACAAGCAAGCCTAAGCTATCACATGCAAGACTAAGCTATTAACATGCAAAGCTAAACTATCAACATGCAAGACGAATCTACCAACATGCAAGCAAGCAAACAATCAACAATCAATCAGAGATAGCAATGCGGAAGATAATGAGCTAAAAAGCAACAAATTTAGCAAGCAATCAATCAACTACAAAACAATTAAACTTGAAAAAAAGAAATATTTTAAACAAATTTAATTCTTAATTCTTGGGGCGCCGGTATGCTTCCTTTTCCTTTCAACACCCTCATGAACACCCGCGCTGCAACCACAAAGGCATGCAACCGGAACATCACTCAGAGCCAGACCATCGTGTAGACAGCTTCGGCCAGGGTAGCGAGCCCAGTAACCTCCAAGCTCTTCGTACCAACCCTACAACTCAACGACATGGGTTACAAGATCGCGGCTGCATGCTAGTACGGAAATTCTAAGGAGAAGCCATACCAAATCTTACTACGCTAGCCGGACTTTGTCGCGGGCTAAACGCATTAAGACTCCAACCAGTTGATACTTGAGTTTTTATGGTTTTAAGCACATAATTTTACAAGTATCAATTCTTAGTTACCACCTCTACTACTAGAACATTTCGATCTAGCAGCCGGTGTAACTTCTTAACCGAGTTACTATTTTCATTACTAGATCGTTTCGATCTAGCAACGAGAGTAACCTCACACCACATGCATTAAACAAGAAGAATCATAAAGATAAATCAAGTAAATAATGCAACTAAAACTCTAAGCAAACCATTTACTAGATGGAGGTTGTTGGTATCCATCTAGTTCGGTAAAATGCGCCTGAACTCACAGAAAAACGGCGAAATCTTGGTGGAGTGGACGGATCTCTCGGCGATGTTCCTCTCTCGGCGGCACTTCGGATCTGCTCTCTTCTTGTGATTGAATTCCTTCTCGATGCAAGACTTTGGACTGCGGTCGATAGTCTTGTCTTGCTCTTCTTCCTCTTCTCTTCTTCTTCTCCTTTCTTTCTTCCTCTCCTTCTCTCTTTTCTCTCTTTTCTCTTCTTCCTCACTTTGCTTTCATGGTGTGCGAAAATGAGAAGGAAGGGCTCCTTATATAGAGAGTTTGGGCGGTGGAGTGGACCAATTCATGTCCCCCACTTATCCGCACTCGATTCCTCCTTTTTTGCAAACTTAGCGACCAAGTAAGAAATCTCCAAGGAATATTCTTGTCTCGCAGAATCTTTGGTGCATGTCTCCTCATTGGGCAATTCGTAGGCGAAGGAATGATGATGTTCCTACTTCTTTATTTACATGCGAGACTATTGGCCAACTCCAAAGGTGAACAATGATTTTGTCTCAATTTCTTTCCAACTACGGAATGATTACTTTGCATGCAATCTCATTGGTCACTTCTTGTGAAGACACAATGATTATGTCTCTTCACTTTTCATGAATTCCTATTCGTCAATTCAGGATTCTTGTCTAGTCGCGTCGCTACGCTGCGGTGCAGTCGACGTTCCTCGTCACGGCACAGTCTGTACTGCAGCGGGTCACGGACGTCTCTGCGGTATGTCTCGGTCCCTCAGTACGTGGTACGTCCGCGGTATATGGTACGTGGTATGGTACATGGTACCATTGGCCATCTCTCGGTCCGTCCAGAATTTCTCGGACATTTCTTCAGTAATTCTTCTTCCTTCCTTCCTTGCCTTCTTTTCATGTCCTTTCCAAGTCCTTTGGCGAGGGGTTTTTATTTTAAATTTTACCCCTTGGTGAGGGTCATTACTATGACGCTCCTTCTCGTCTTGGAATCCCCGTCTCTTCTCTGGTCTCCGATTACAAAGCAAGGGACGTCTGGACTCTGCTCCCAGCGAGATCAGAGGAGTTTCTTCAAGTCCTCAGTTTCATCACAACTATCCCCCTCCTCACAAAGGGACTCCCCCTCCTGGATCATTAACAACAAGGAATTCAAGTTCTACCATTCCAAGGAAATGTGGAACTCTCTACGGTTGGTAAAACCGTCTGTTCCTTGGTTCTCTCTGGTCTGGCATAAGGCGGCAGTGCCCAAACATGCAATCGCAGTCTGGTTGTTTATGATAAACAAGAACCCTACTTTAGACCGGATGATTCAATAGGGGTTGGATGTAGAACCCCTTTGCCTGCTTTGTGGACTGCATAATGAGTCCCGAAATCACATAACCCTTGTTTTTTTTTTTTTTGAATGTGCTTTCTCTTTAGAAAATTGTCAAATTGGGAATCGTTTTGCAAGTAGATCTAAACCGGTAAGTGGTTAACTATCAAACCGGTAAAGATATTACGGCCGAAGGAAAAAAGATAGATTGGCCCAAAAAAAGTTGGAAAGGTTGTCGAAACGGCAATAAACACGTCGTAAAAAATTGACCCAAAGGAATCTGGAAGAGGCCATTCGGATAACGTTATTGTCAGTGGCTCGTTTTCACACGCTTCAATAATTTCCTAATTTTAAAATCATTTTTTATCTTTCTACTTTCATACGCAAACCAACAAAAACTTCTCCTTTCTTCCTTCCTTTATCAATCAATCAAAATCACTTTCTTCTCCAACCCAAAAAAAAAAAAAAAAATCTCTGCCCGCTTCTTCGTTTCTCGTTGGTGTTGTCATCGCCACCAACAAAAAAAAAAAAAAGAATCTTTAAAAAAAAATAATCTCAGGGAACAACGAGCGGGCAGATATTTGAATTTCATTTTCTTCTTCGTCTGTATAAAGATTAGATTATCATTTTTTGGGGGGGAGGGTTTTGAATTTTGATTGATGGGATTTTTGGTGGATACGCAAAAGGAAGGAGGTGGGCATTCATGGGGTTACGTTAGGAGTTTGGTGAGAAGGAAACAAGTCGACTCTGCTAATGGTCAACAATCTCATAATGGTCCTCATCAACTCGCAAAAGCCCTCACTGTTCCTCACCTCGTTGCTATTGGTAACCCCTCATTTTCTCATTTCTAGGGTTTTTGTTTATAAGTTTTGATTTTTTTTGTCTGCTCAATTGATAAAGTTTGGTTTTTTATTTATGAAATCCGTATAATTTATATAGGTGTTGGAGCAACAATAGGAGCTGGAGTTTATATACTTGTAGGAACAGTAGCGAGAGAGTATTCAGGACCATCTCTAGCTTTGTCTTTTCTTATTGCTGGGATTGCTGCTGGTCTTTCTGCGTTTTGTTATGCTGAACTCTCTAGTCGTTGTCCTTCAGCTGGGAGTGCCTATCACTATTCCTACATTTGTGTTGGTGAAGGGTAATTAATGCTTACTACCCTACTTAATTCTATCAAGGCTTTTTTTTTGTTTTTTGTCTTATATATGTTATTCTTATCTTGTCCTTTATCAAGTGCTGCGTGGATAATCGGTTGGGCGTTAATTCTGGAATACACGATTGGTGGGGCAGCTATTGCCCGCGGCATATCTCCAAATCTGGTCAGGAACTTATTGTCGTGTACTCCTTTCAGTCCCATTTTACAATATGTGTAATGTACTTGAATTCCTTTGTTTAGTGTGTGACATTGCTGATAGTGATAGTTTGCACTGGTAGTTCGGTTTGTGGTGTATTCTTTAAATTGTCTGTTTTCTTGTCATGAAGCCTTTTCTTGATGAGCTATTTATTAAAATCCTCTTTTTTTTGTGTGTGTGTGTGTGGATATCTGTCTGGTTGGATGTATTCTATTAGTTAAGGGACATTAGTCACATTACATAACGTGAATATCGTGTGGGGACTATGAATGTTTCCTCTCTCATGGATTCTTCCTATATAGATGGAGTTATGGAATAAAAACAAAAACATAAGGAAGATTTTATCTCTTTTTCACATTCATGTTCTCTTAGCATCAATAATTGTGTGTCGCTAAAGGTTTATGGGTATTAAACATATTTGCAGGCACTAATTTTTGGTGGTGAAGATGGTTTGCCTGCAATTTTAGCACGTCACCAGATACCAGGCCTTGATGTTGTTGTTGATCCCTGCGCTGCTGTACTTGTGTTCGTTGTTACTGGCCTTTTGTGCATGGGAATAAAAGAGGTACAAGCTTTATATGATTTTGATCCCGACATCAGGATAAATTTCAACTTCGTTGGAAATTGTATTCTCATATGTGCATATATCTTCTATGCAGAGCACATTTGCTCAGGGAATTGTAACTGCAATCAATGTGTGCGTCTTGTTATTTGTCATAGTAGCTGGCAGTTATCTGGGCTTCAAGACAGGTTGGGCTGGTTATGAACTTCCGACAGGGTAAGATGAGCATTCATAATGACTTGAGTCATCAGAGTTTAAGATACGTTGAAAATTAACCATTTTTCTTTTTAGGTTCTTTCCATTCGGAGTGGATGGAATGTTTGCTGGTTCTGCTACAGTCTTTTTTGCATTTATTGGGTTTGATTCGGTTGCAAGTACTGCAGAGGAGGTAAATTTTGGAGCCATGCTTTTCTTGCAAGTTTATGTTTTTTAGAGGCTTGCTATAACTTTGCTTTTAAGCACCCTTTCAAGCACTTACAAGGTACTGAAAATGCTATATGCAGGTGAAAAATCCCCAACGGGATTTACCGATTGGTATTGGTCTTGCTCTCTTGCTCTGCTGTTCTCTCTACATGATGGTCTCCATTGTAATTGTTGGTTTAATTCCTTACTATGCCATGGATCCTGACACTCCGATATCCTCTGCATTCGCTAGTCATGACATGCAATGGGCTGTGTAAGCATATGATCATTTAAGATCCAGTCTGTTTCATCCTCTTAGACTTGTTTATGAGATTGATCGTTTCTATCTGGGAATTTGATGTAGATACTTAATAACTTTAGGAGCCGTCATGGCTCTCTGCTCAGGTTTAATGGGTGCCCTTCTCCCTCAGGTAAATTTTCTCAACACACATCAACGACAGTCAATGTTAGATCTCAGAAAAATCTGGGTGTTTTCATTGGTGTGTGCTTGTTACGTAATATGACTATTTCATTTTCCAGCCACGAATTCTGATGGCAATGGCTAGGGATGGTCTGCTGCCTTCTGTTTTTTCAGACGTTAATAGACACACACAGGTTCCGGTTAAAGCAACCGTGGCAACTGGGTTGTGTGCTGCAACCTTATCGTTCTTTATGGATGTGTCGCAGCTTGCAGGAATGGTAAGACAGTTTGTTTTCCTTCTTAATACCTGGTTTACGGAACGTTTTTGCCATATGCCCTGTTATTAAGTATTTGAGGGCTTCTGATGGTGCAGGTGAGTGTTGGGACGCTTCTGGCATTTACAATGGTGGCGGTATCAGTGTTGATACTCAGATATGTTCCTCCAGATGAGCTACCTATTCCGTCATTTCTTCAAGAGAGGATTGATTCTGTTTCCTTCTTATGTGGTGAAACAAAGTCATCCGGTCATGCAGGCACTTCCAATAGCAGTCAACAACCTTTAATTAGCAAAAGTGATGCGTCCGTCGATTTCCCGGTTATCAAGAATCAAGAAGCTCTAGGGTGTTGTAAGTTACATCAAGAAACTCAGCTCTTTTTTTGGGGAACATACATGTTTTAGCACAACGTCACATTAGTCAATGATTTTGCAGGGGTCAGCGAAGAAAACAGAAGGATGGTCGCTGGATGGAGCATTATGTTCACCTGTATTGGGGCCTTCCTTTTAAGTTATGC
>NC_025700.1:9458129-9460269 GCF_000633955.1 Camelina sativa
TTTCATTTTCCAGCCACGAATTCTGATGGCAATGGCTAGGGATGGTCTGCTGCCTTCTGTTTTTTCAGACGTTAATAGACACACACAGGTTCCGGTTAAAGCAACCGTGGCAACTGGGTTGTGTGCTGCAACCTTATCGTTCTTTATGGATGTGTCGCAGCTTGCAGGAATGGTAAGACAGTTTGTTTTCCTTCTTAATACCTGGTTTACGGAACATTTTTGCCATATGCCCTGTTATTAAGTATTTGAGGGCTTCTGATGGTGCAGGTGAGTGTTGGGACGCTTCTGGCATTTACAATGGTGGCGGTATCAGTGTTGATACTCAGATATGTTCCTCCAGATGAGCTACCTATTCCGTCATTTCTTCAAGAGAGGATTGATTCTGTTTCCTTCTTATGTGGTGAAACAAAGTCATCCGGTCATGCAGGCACTTCCAATAGCAGTCAACAACCTTTAATTAGCAAAAGTGATGCGTCCGTCGATTTCCCGGTTATCAAGAATCAAGAAGCTCTAGGGTGTTGTAAGTTACATCAAGAAACTCAGCTCTTTTTATGGGGAACATACATGTTTTAGCACAACGTCACATTAGTCAATGATTTTGCAGGGGTCAGCGAAGAAAACAGAAGGATGGTCGCTGGATGGAGCATTATGTTCACCTGTATTGGGGCCTTCCTTTTAAGTTATGCAGCATCAAGCGTGAGCTTCCCAGGGTTAGTTAGCTCATCATTGTCTATTTTAACTTTTAAGCATTGTCTTTTTCCTCAAAACTTTTATTGTTTATCATATCATCTTAGCTCTTTCTTTTTCTAATATATTCCAAATGGCTGGTTAATAGGCTTCTTAGATATTCGTTGTGTGGTATTGGTGGAAGTTTCCTCCTTGCTGGTTTGATTGCTCTGAGTTCTATAGATCAGGATGATGCCAGGCACACTTTTGGACATTCTGGAGGTAATGCTATATAATTGATTTGGTAAACAATCTGTACTGCACAATAAAGCTTTAGTCCTTATATATGTCTTGTGTTTACTAAAAAACTGTTTTGAAATTCCTATTTGAATAGGTTACATGTGCCCGTTTATTCCCCTTCTGCCGATCATATGCATTCTCATCAACATGTACCTTTTGGTTAAACTTGGGTTAGTATCTCTTCACTCACTTGTGCCTTCATTTACCATTTACTTTTGATTGTTTCTACAGCTACATAAACTATCAAGCATGGGACTCGTAACCATACAATTTTGTTGAGTTTTAAATAGTTTTAGCATGAACAAATTTGTTGGTGTAGATAGGAGGAGCAAAAATTTATGTGAATCTGTGTCCTTTGGTGATGGTGTTTTTTCTCAATTGTTTCCTCTAATCTATTGAGCTGCTAACATGACAGATCTGCTACATGGGCTCGTGTATCGGTGTGGCTGCTGATTGGAGTGATTGTGTATGTTCTCTATGGCCGAAAACACAGCTCGCTCGCCAATGCAGTTTACGTAACAACAGCTCATGCGGAGGAGATATATCGCGAACATGAAGGTTCTTTGGCATAGTCTGAGAAAGCATCTCTTTGGTTTAACACATGTAACATATAAGCAGCTGTGTAATATCTTCTTATATGGATGAAACAAGAATGCCATAATAGTATTTATGAGCTTAAGTTCCGTCTATGGGCTCTTTGTAAATAATATATTATATATATCAGCATTATGAATTCATAATCCGAAAACACTATACTCAAATTTCATATTCATGCACTCTTTCTTACAAATAATTTGACAAACAGTACTTAATCTTTGAGTCATATTACAAAAGAGATCATAAATTCATATGTGGAAAATGACTAAACTTTGGTGCCAGCAGCTAAGCTCCATACACGCAAGTTCCCAGTCTTGTCACCACTAAATAGCAATCCTCCAGGACCAATCGTGAGTGTGCTGATGGTGTGCGTAGAGAACATATTTCCTCTTTCTTCAAAAGATGGTAGGTCGTAAATGCCAACAGTTCCATTTTGGTAAGAGCAGAATATGATGGGTTTGGCCTCTGCATCGTGCACCCCACAGAGAGCATGAACACTCTGTTCTTGTCTGCGTGTATGAGTAACTTCCAAGCTTCCATTCTCAGAACAAGCCCAAACTTTTATGGTCCCATCCAA
>NC_025700.1:9460444-9470726 GCF_000633955.1 Camelina sativa
TTTCCTCTTTCTTCAAAAGATGGTAGGTCGTAAATGCCAACAGTTCCATTTTGGTAAGAGCAGAATATGATGGGTTTGGCCTCTGCATCGTGCACCCCACAGAGAGCATGAACACTCTGTTCTTGTCTGCGTGTATGAGTAACTTCCAAGCATCCATTCTCCGAAAAAGCCCAAACTTTAATGGTCCCATCCAAGGAAGACGAGATCAGACACTTGTCCCAGCATAAGAGTGACGTGACAGTGTTGGTATGTTGCTTCAGTGTCGTTACACATTGCAGGGTGTTGAGATCCCACACCTTTATCGTTTTATCGACAGAACCAGAGTATAGTAGTTGACCTCCAACAACAAAACAAGTGACTTCACCACTATGATGTCCCTCGAGAGATGTGAGGTACTTGAAAGGATCAGACACATCATCAGAGTCAGTATTAGCTTTCCAGACTGATATAGTGCCAGAGCTTGTTCCAGCAAAAAGCATTCCATTAGCAACAGTCATTGCATGAACCTGACCTGCAACCACCCCGTCAAGATGCAAATCTTTACTGGTTTGAACATTAAAAGCCTTTACAGCGTTACGCAAGCCAAGGAAAACCCATGAGCCTTCACTGATTAGGGAACCTGCCGCAGCCTCAGCCTGGAGGTTGATGGTATGTACACACTGACCAGTATGGCAGTCCCAAATCCGCAATGTATCATCGCTACTGACTGAAAAGAGTTTATCTGAACCCTGAGGGAGGGCGATCCCCTTTATATCATTCTTGTGTCCTTCAAGCGAAGCTACCATGGCCAATCCAGGGAAACGAAAAGACCAAGAGTGTAAGAACTGGCACTGCTCACCCCTCCTGCAGTTTCCAGCTTTCCAAAACTTACAACATACACTCTTTTTGGTGTCATAAATAGCAATTTTTCTCGGCTGGTTCGACGATGACACAGAACATCCTCTGCCTAAAACTGGTGGTTTTGTTTTTGGTGACGCATTATCGGCTTGATCATTCTTACTTGGCCTGTTTCCCTCTGGCACTTTGTACTCTTTTGACGCCAAACCAGATTCCTTGACAACTTAGTTGGACCTTGTTTCTTCATTGTATTGTCATAAGGGGAATAAGGTCTTCTCGGAACTACATCTGCTGCGAAAGCTTGCGGCTGTCTCTTGACTCCTCCAAAATTCCTTGGCTGTGAGTATCTCATTGGCGCCTCGAAATCCATACTGAGAATTGAGAACTAGAGAGAGCTTAGAGAATTGAGAGATTAAACCTAGAAGTTTTTTTTTTCCTTCAATTTTCTTTAATAAATAGAAAATAGGAAATACTTAGAAAAGGAAATTTGGTGACTCTCTGAAACCGACTTCTACAATTTTTTGTATCATCGATTTGTTTTCTAAAAAAGTTTGGTTTATTAAATTTGGTTTAATGGAATTTAAAATAAACTAAACCGGTTTATTAAATTATTTGGTTTTGGTTTAGGTGTTTTTTTTGGCACAACCCTAAAAACGACTGCCTGCAAGGTTCAAACTTAGTTTTTTCTATATAAAAGAAACAAATCATATAATAAAACGAATATATGAATAATAATACAAATAAAGGTTTAATTTATATAAAATCATAGAAATAACATATATATATATATATATATCTAAATATTAAATATGTGTATATTAAATAATAATACAAATTAGTGTTCATACCAATTTTTCAAAAATATTCAATTTTTTAAAATATACTCAAATTAGTGTCTAACATTATTTAAGTATATGAAAAGTTATGTACATATATAGCAAAAAAAAGTCTATACAAAATACCTTAATACATGTAAAAATTATATATATATATTTTATTATATTTTTAACCTTGTAAAACCTTTTAAAATACCTTGTAAAAACCTTTTTAAACTTTTTAAAACCATTTAAAACGTTAATAAATAAATACAAAAGGAGATACTTAGAAAAAATAAATTAATTGGTGAATTTTTTTTAATAAGTAAAAAAAAGTTTATACTTAAAAAAAGAAATTAATTGGTGTGCTCTCAAAACTTTCAATTTTCTTTAATAAGTAAATAAAGGAAATACTTAGAAAAAAGAAATTAATTGGTGCTCTCTCTAGAGACCTTCAATTTTCTTTAATAAGTAAAAAAGAAATTACTTAGAAAAAAAGAAATTAATTAGTGCGCTCTCTGAATACCTTCAATTTTATTAAATAAGTTAAAAAAAATCAATATACGTGTGGACGTTTTGACGCGTACAATTCTGTATCATGTTTTTCATATAAATTGTTTTATACCTAGTTGGCTCATATGAGCTAATCTTTTGTTGTCAAAACAAAAATGTAAAAAAAAAGAAAAAATACTTTGGAAAAGGGAATCAATTGGTGTTGTCTTTGAAAAACTTCACTTTCTTTAATAAGTAACAAATAGACCAATGTTAATAAAACGATTATCCAAATCTGAATCGAGAGAGCTTATAAAGTAGGGGAAGAGAGATTAAAACCTAGAATTTTTTGTTTAGATGATGATCCGTAAAGCAAAGAGGCTTAACACTGCCTTTATAATAAAACACCCAAGCCGCATTGAACAGGTGATAATAAATAAAAAAAGAAATACTTAGAAAAAAAAAATTGGTGTGCTCTTTGAAAACTTTCAATTTTTTTTTATAAATAAAAAAAGGAAATTAATTGGTGACAACCGACATCTTCAATTTCAGAAAAACACGTAGGATCCTACTGGTAACCATTAGAAGAACAAAAAGAAAAGGAATAAAAAGAACAATACAAAATAGAATAAATAGTTTTTGAGTAATGAAAGGAAAATCTGCAGAGAATGAACTAAATAGTAAATGGTAACCAAACAATAAAAATATATTTTTAAATATAGTAAATATTAAATAAATCAAATTCAGTATTAATACTAATACTACTTCTAATGTATATACAATGAATTTTTCATTTTTTTTTTTAAATTGTAAATTAAATTTTAGATATGTCATATTAAATATTAATATTTAATATTAACCAACAATACAATTTTAAGGGTAATTTAAAAAAAAAATTAGTTTTTATTTACGATATAAACATGAGTCTTTTAAATTTATTTTACTATTCATATATGGTTTTCAAATAGCCTTAATATTAGTTCAACATGAAATTCATATCAAAATTATTTTTTCTGTCAATACATTATGAAAATATGAAAATTATTATATTAGAAAATGGAATATTATTAATAAACTTATTTTTTATTTATTTTAAAATATAAAAACGAATTTAAATATTTGTTCTTTTTTCTGTTCTATTTGTTCCTCATCAATTTTGGGGAGGAACACTTTTGTTCTATTGTTCCTTCTTGTCTTTTAGAATGTAGAGGAATGTAAAGGAAAAATTATTACTATCAAATGGTAAACAAATTGTGGAATAGAGAGGAATATCACATTCCTCCTTGTTCTTTTCCTAAAATGTGGTCACCAATTGAAGCCGTAATGATTTATTAAATTTGGTTTTATGGATTTTAAAATAAATTAATTAAACCGGTTTATTGGAAGAACGTCTTATTTCCTCCTCGTAACTATGACATCGTATCAGACCTACACAGAACTTTAACCTCTTTATGTGTCTCCCTAAATCGATAGTTTTAGACCTATTTCCACCCGAATCAATAGTTTTATTGTCATTTCCCCCTCAAAATATCAAATATCATCTATTGCCCCAAGAATCTGGGTTGATGTGGTTTACTATTGGTTTAATAATTGCTTAACCACTAATTAATCTTACTAACCGGACTTAACCTTATTTCAACCCGATTTCAAATTAAACCCATCAAAACCTAACATTAAGAACCTATACCGGTTCTTCCCTCTTCCCCAACCTCCTTAAAAAAAATCTCCAAACCCGACAAAAAATCACCAACCTCGAACAACCCTTTCTGGATAAGTATTCTATTCACTTGAAAGATTAGAGGTTGAGAACTTATGTGTTGATTGATTATAATGTGATACACATACCGAATCACATACATATATACTCGAGAGAAAGAGATCTTTACAAATCAGATCCATACAAATAGTGAAATAGAATTAACTATGATTATATTGTGGAGCTTCGTTGACCTTACGTGATTGATCCATCTTAACCCAGATTAACTATGCCGAAGCAGCTTGGTGACCAGTCCATCTTAACCCAGATTGAACCAACTTCAATTATAGTTAAACGTGACCAATATCAATCTCTTTTTCAAGACTCAATTTCGTTTCCATCTGTGATCTCTTAATTGTGGAGGAGAAGCTAGCGCAGGAGGAGGAGGCGAAGGTGATGATAGTGGTGGCGGAGGCGTGTTGAACTGAGGCGGAGTCAGCGAAGGAGAATAGAAGGGAGTTAGCGGAGATTGGACGACTGTGGTGGCGGCGGTGGTGATGAATAAAAAACCAGAAGCGACGGAGGAGGTGGAGATTGAAATTGAGGCTGATCTTGTTGTGAAGAAGAAGGAAGCTGGGAAACATACCGAGAAAAAAACATTATGATGAATATACGAAATTAAACTAGCAACCATGGAAGCGGGTGAAGAAGATGAAGAAGATAACGGGTCGGGTCGGTTTTTAACATTTGGTTGCTCTAAAAATTGATTTCGTACCGGGTTTATGTTGGTTTTATCAGGTTTGGATCATAAACCGTTTAAACAAAAAAATTGGAGAAATAGATGAAAACTATGGGATTCAGGTGGAATTAGGTTTAGAACTATTATTGACTCAGGGAGACACAGATGAGATTAAAGTTCTACATAGATTTAGTACCATATCATAGTTATAAGGGGGAAATAGGACGTCATTCCCGGTTTATTAAATAATTAAATGCTTAGTTCGGTTTTGGTTTAGGTGTTTTTTTGTGGCACAACGCTAGTTAAAAAAAAAACTACTCTCATCTGGCCCATAAGAAGCCCAATTGTTCAAACGACGACGTAACGATGAAATTTGCAGATCTTAAAGTAAAACTAGGAAGGGCTCCGTCTCGATCTCTCGGGTCTAAAAACTAATAAGCGACGTTCGAAGAATTTGGTGAGCCAGTAGAAACTAGCGCCGGTCTAGTTAAAACAGTTCGTTTTTTTGGTAAAATCTCAATTTGCCTCCAAACTTTTCATTCTAAAACTTTTTGAATCTTCCCTCTTTTATCTTCTTTCTCTCGACTCGACGACGGATCTGATCTTTTCAATTTCTCTGGTTTGACGACGTTGATTTAGGGTTTCCTTTTCCGGTAAAATTTCTCTTTGCTTTTGTTTCTGAATTCAATTTAATTTTATGATTTTTGTCATATGATTTGGTTTTGGTGAGTTGATTGATTCAGATTTTAAGATGTTTTAAGTCAGTTTTGGTGTTTGTAGGAGTCTGTTTT
Source organism: Camelina sativa (assembly GCF_000633955.1). Taxonomy (NCBI): domain Eukaryota; kingdom Viridiplantae; phylum Streptophyta; class Magnoliopsida; order Brassicales; family Brassicaceae; genus Camelina; species Camelina sativa. The sequence continues at coordinate 9,465,815 of NC_025700.1, forward strand.
AGCTTCCTGTGTTGAGGTTTATAGTATTGTGTTGCTGAAGAGGATGAAGCGTAAAAGAGGACATAAGAAAGGGACGAAGTCTAAGAAATCCAAGTCTGGTGACTTGATTGAGTCTAACGAAAACGCGGAGACTCAAACTTCAGAGCAGAGTTCTGAAGGTCATGTTGAGTGTGAGAAGAGTGAACATGATGAATCTACTAGAATGGAGGTTGATGCTCCTTCTTCTACCGGGAGTGGTAATTCACCTGTTGCTGCTAGTGTAGATCCAGCGGCGAAGTCGGTTGCGCGTGTTAAGGTTAAACTGAAGACTTCGAAAGCACCAGAACCCGATGATGTTGGTAATGATAAGAGTAGTTCTCTAGCGGTGTGTGTAAAACCTGATGAGAAAAAGGAGGAGTTGGTTCCTGGTTTGCCTGAGAGAAGGCCAGTGTTTCTGAATGTTTACAGGAAAACCAAAGGTATAAAGATTAAGACTTCGAAGGCGCTTGATGGATCTAGCTCAGTTACTGAGAAGAGTGCGGATGCTGTCAAGGTTCAGGATGCAGTAGTGCTTCAAAAGGAGACGAAAACGCCTGATGAGAAGCCTCAAGCCAGTAAGAATGAGCCAGAAAACACACCGATTTCTTTGCAGAAAGAGGAGAAGAAGTCTGATCTAAATTCACGATACAACAAACAAGAACTGGAAGATTCTCTTACTGTATGCTCTGATTTGTCTACTTAATTTATTGCTCTTGTTTTAAAGGTACCAACAGTTCAAGTTGAATATCATGTCTAATGCGCCTTCTCTGTGTTACTGTTGTACTCTAGGTGATCAAGAAGATTATGAAGATGGATGCTGCTGATCCTTTCAATGCTCCCGTCAACCCAGAAGCTCTTGGAATTCCTGTAAGTGCAGAAATAGTTACATCTTTGTTAGATAGGTTCACCTTTTTTAGGGAGTCCTGTTACATCTTAATTGTCCCTTGTGACTTTTCAGCTATACATTTGTTATAGTTGGTAGATCTTCTTGACATGGTTTTTGTTGAACTTCCTAGGTATATAGTCCCTTCTAGTTTTGCACTCTAATTACTTTTCTCGTGAACAAACGGAATCATTTTGGTCTCAGTTGACAAATGCTCTAGTACATGAACTAGTTCTATTATTTAGCTCACCACAGGGATCTCATATTTTTCTTTCAGTATGTGGACAAAGGAAGCCTACTTGTTTATTTGCGTGTAACTGGACCAGATTGGATGTATCTATTAGGCTAAGGAAACAAATTGTCTCTTTCCGTGGGGAATAAATTTGGCATTTTGGTTACTGCAAAATTTTAAGAGCTCTTATGAGTTATGATTTATATTCTTACTATCCAAAGATGAATAATGAAAATATTACCATGTTGTGTGACTTCCTTTCCCCTGTCATGAAACTTCAATATGGGATGTTTTCTCCTACATTCTTCCTATCTCTTCTATGCTCTTTGCTTCTAAAGGGGTTTATGAATTGATGTCTGACACTTGTAACTTTTCTCTCTGGTTATGTAATTAGGACTACTTTGATATCATCAAGACACCTATGGATTTTGGAACAATATGCAACAATTTTGAGAAAAGCAATAAATATATGAATTCTGAGGATGTTTACAAGGATGTCCAGTACATTTGGAATAACTGTTCCAAGTATAATAAGAAAGGTGATTATATTGTGGATCTGATGAAGCGAGTGAAGAAAAATTTCATGAAATACTGGACTGCAGCAGGGTTGTATACTGAGCAATCAGCAGGTATTACTAAAATTTATCTTCTCCATGTATAAACTCTTGTGGTGAAGCATTGTTTAATTGGTAGCTACAGCTCTCTATATAGAAAGTTATGTTTCTGGTTCCCTTGGCATATATATTAGACATTGTGAACATATTCAGAAACGCTATATGCGTCTGACAATGGTCATTGTTGATTCTATTGAATGAAATATCATTGTTGAAATGCTTGTAGCCACATTTTAGTAATAAGCGGATAAGAACTATCTTCGTTTAAAATCTTGCAGTGGCATAAACATCTGATATATCCATCCGAGCTTTTAGAAAAATGAGTTAATCTTGAATGCAGTGGCATAAACATCTGGCTACAATTACCGCCTTACGTCGAGTTTGCATTGTTTTTTCAGTTTTAATTCTTTGATAGGTTAATACTGTATGTGGAAAGTGTTCACAGTACAGTACACTACTTGAGTGTGTCTATCAGCTATGCATTTAGGTACTTATAATTTAGCTTATTTGGTTTATTTGTTTATCAGGAGAAAATACAGACGATGGTGGGAAGACATCCACCAAAGGCAGTCAATCAAAGCAGAAAAGCCATAAACGCCATGGGTATGTCGCTGAAAATTTTCTTCCTCTGATATGTAGGGCCTCATATTCATATATAATGTGTATCATAAATCTTCTTGGTTATAAGCAAGAGGTTATCTTTTACAAAGCGATTGGAACAATATCTACTGCCCCATAGACAACCTTAGTCAATGATTATAAAGGCAGATATTTTGTAGCTTAATTTAGGTTTCTTTTCGCCAAAATGTATTCTGTAGCCTAGTCCATACATCTTTCATTTGTTTTTAATTGGTAGCATCCTTTGGCCTCCAAAACTGGGGAATGAAATCAGTTTTTCATACATAGTCATCATTTTCGTTTGCAGAAGGCACCACAAGAGTGATTGCATGTGTGCAGTATGTGTTTTGAAGCGACGTAAAAGAGAACGTGAACGAGATACTCAAGGACATTCTGGAGCACAAGAGGTTAGTAATCTGTTTTGCTTACATGACGCACGCATATATCTGTAGGCGTGAAATGTGTTATGTTAACTTTTGTGACAAGTATTAACTTTAATTCTCTTTCTTGAAGGAATCTTCATTTGTGGGTAGTCCGTCTGTGGGTAATTCATCAATAAACATGGGTGATGAGCAGGACATGGATACTGATGTCGACAACAAAACTGAACAAGAAAAAACAGAAATCGTGGAACTAGATAGTCCGGTGTCAGAGAAACAAAGAGTGACTGAAAGTAAACAAGAGGTGGAGGAGGAGGAGGAGAACGTAGAAGTGGAAAGTGAAAATAAAGCCGAAGCTAATGTAGAGGATAAGACTCAATCGATTGATAGATCAATGGATGAGACTGGTGATGAACCAGTGACTAGTGCTACAGAGAAATTGGTTGCTTTAGCTTCTGTTGTAGGTCCAAAATCGACTCAGAATGAAGAGGAAGAGAAGGAAAAACAACTACAAAAGCAAAAGGCATTTTTTTCCCCTTCTCTTTTGTTATATATATATCAGAGAAAGATAGTTTGAAGCTTTATGATGTTTTGATTAAAAGCACAAATTGAGGTAACTTGTGTTATTTCGTAAATTGCAGAAACGGCAGGAGTTGGAGCGAAATGAATGGAGGATGAAGATGCAAGAGAAGTTCGAAGTCAGAAACCCGCAGCTTCTAAGTCTCTGTGAGACTCTGTTCCCTAATGACAACAACCATACGTCCGTGTGGAACGGACCTCACTCACTGTTTAAAAGTCGTGGAGGTCCAAATCGTAATAGTGCTTTACACAAAGCAGTGGAGGCACTGATGAAGTAGTGAGGACTCAAAATGTAACATAAGTGTTTAGCTATCATTTTTCGATTTGCCTGTTATAGATATGTTTTAACATTCAACACCAATCACCATAAGGCATCTTTGTCATTGTAAACAGAACATAAAACTGTTATGAATTCTAAGATAAATCAATTCCTAGTATTGACTAATGACTACTACCATGAGTTGTTCAGACAACTAAATATGGAAGAAAGCTTCAATTTTGTAATGTCCAAGGATACAGACTTTTACTACTCATAATTTAGGGTCTGTCTGGTAACAAATGAAAATAGAGGGACCAAAACGCAATGTTAGAGGAGGTAAAAGTAAGTAATATATATATATATATATATATATATATTTAGAAGGGGCATCTGTTTAATTACTTGATATTTCGTTTCCCTCTCTCTCTGGAGTCTTCTTCTTTCAACTTCTGAAACTGAAACGAGTCTCTTTTTTTCTTTCTTCTTTCAAATCCGTTAGATAGAGACGAGATTCTTCGGAGATAGGTTCCGATTAGGGTTTTGATATTTCCGATTCCGAATTAGGGTTCTTCGTCAGAAAATGGAGACGGCGATGATTAGTTCGGCGAGTAGTTTACTCGCAATGCTCAACGAAACCCATCCTTCACTGAAACGTCAAGCGCTCTCACATCTCAATAGATTCGTTCATCAGTTTTGGCCTGAGATCTCCGCTAGTCTCCCGATCTTGTATTTTCTACCCCTTCTTTGAGGCTTTATCTTGTTCCTCCTGCTGCGAATCCCCGGAAAAAGATGTTGTTGGATGCTTTTGGAATTTTTGAGTTAAGAACTAAGACCTGTATTCTTTTAACCAATAAGATTGTGCTCCAAGAAATAATTATTCAGAGACATGTTAAGACTTGACTGTTAATAAATGTTTGATGTTGAATGTTTACTGATCAGATGCTTATGGTTTCTTTTCAGCCAAAGCAATGGATGAGTATGCTATTCTCAGATCGAAGGCAGTCGAGTTAAATGAGACGGTGGACGTTGATCACAGATTGGAGGCTATTGTTGAAAAAATGTTGGAAAAGTATGGAATGCCTGATTTTTTAATCTTCTGTCTTCTTAGTTTTTCAGTTCGTACATCGTTTATCTGTTTGACAGATGTATTAGTGATGAAAAGTGTCAACAAGCCATGAGTATTGCTATAGAATGCCGGAGATTGGATAAGTTGGAAGAAGCTATAACAAAGAGCAAAGATTTTCAGAGAAGTTTATCTTACTGCATCAATGTTTCTCACTCTTATATCAACCGTAGAGACTATAGACATAAGGTGAGTCTGGTGGCTAC
>NC_025700.1:9473413-9483025 GCF_000633955.1 Camelina sativa
CCTGAGTGAAGCGATATCCTTGCTGGAACCACTTACATCAGATGTGGTTGACTTTGTTCGTCAAGGTGCTATAATTGCCATGGCTATGGTGATGGTCCAAGTTAGTGAAGCACGCGATTCTCGCGTTGGAGCATTTAGGTTAGTGAGCTCTGATCTATTCAGCAATAACATGCAGATAAAATTCTACTTCTGAAAATTTCTCAGTCTTATATCTCCGGTACACCAAAGTTTGACTATGTTCTGTATCTTTTGTATTTTTTTGAGANATAGTTTTCGTATTATATTCTCAAAAATATTTTCTAGTTGATCTTATAGAACCTTGATTGTTGCAGGTTTTTCGATTACTTGTTAATGTTTACCAGAAGCAGGCTCCTTCTGATTATTTGAGTATTTGTCAATGCCTTATGTTCTTGGATGAACCACATGATGTTGCAAGCATATTGGAGAAGCTTCTTCATTCAGAGGACAAGGATGAAGCTTTACTGGCATTGCAAATCGCTTTTGATCTTGTAGAGAACGAGAACCATGGATTTCTCATGAGTGTTAGAAACAGCCTTCCAATGCCCAAGATCCTTCCTGTAGTAGCAGTTCAAGCTTCTGAAACCTCTACCGCTCAGAGGGAGAACACTGCAGGGAATCTCCAGATGACGGATGAAACAGATCCTGCAGATGCTGTCTACGCTGAGAGGTTAACAAAGATTAAGGGAATTTTATCTGGAGAGACATCAACACAGCTGACCTCCCAATTTCTTGATAAACATAACAAGTGAGGCAGTGAATTTCCCTTTTAGATTTTTATATCTCGATAGGATATTCTTTCTCCTAAGTCATTTCTTCCAGATAGTAACATGCTTCAGCGATGGCCATTTTTTTTCTGTAGATCATTCCTGTTTATCATGGAGACAAATGAACAGTCTGTTGAATCGTGGTGTCAGTCGAATGGTGCTGCAATATATGGTAATGCGATAATGCATGCTGGAACAGCAGAGGACACATTTTACAAGGAGAATTTGGTAAAAATATTACTATCCCTATCACTTTTTACTTGTTTCAACATACATGGCGCAGAAAAGTATAGAACCTTCTTATTATTTCCATTCATTTTTGGATTGGTAGGTTTGGCTAAGTAGGGCCACCAATTGGGCTAAGTTTAGTGCTATAGCGGGATTAGGTGTTATTCATAGAGGTCATCTACAACAAAGTAGGTCAGTGATGGCTCCATATTTGCCTCAAGGAGGAGCAGATGGTGGTGGGAGTCCTTACTCTGAAGGTGGTGCTTTATATGCCCTTGGCATTATTCATGCCAACCATGGCGAGGGAATCAGGCAATATCTTCGTGATAGCCTACGAAGTACTAGTGCTGAGGTAACCTTATCTTACCTCAAGATAGTCTTTTTGTTATATCACCAGAGAATATAGTATTTTTCTTAAGAGCATTAATTTTTTATCTGGAAATATATTGATGCAGGTTATTCAACATGGAGCTTGTTTAGGTCTTGGTTTGGCATCCTTTGGGACAACTGATGAATACATATATGAAGATATAAAAAAAGTGCTATACACTGACAGTGCAGTTGCTGGTGAAGCTGCCGGCATCAGCCTGGGTCTATTATTTGTTGGAACTACAACAAATAAGGCAAGTGAGATGCTCGCTTATGCTCACAAGACCCAGCATGAGAAGATAATAAGGTAATTTCAAGTCTGGGTATATTTCTGGTAAGTTCTTCAAAATGTTTCATTAATCATGTTTTTGTAGGGGACTGGCTCTAGGAACAGCTCTCACAGTATATGGTAGAGAAGAGGAAGCAGATATTTTGATTGAGCAGATGACTAGAGATCGTGATCCTATCATTCGTTGTGGTGGAATGTACGCACTGGCAATGGCTTACAGAGGAACTGCAAACAACAAAGCCATGCGTCAACTTCTGCACTTTGCTGTCTCTGATGTCTGTGACGATGTCAAAAGGACTGCTGTTCTCGCACTTGGATTCATCTTATACTCTGATCCAGAGCAGGTCACTCCATATTTCCTTTGTCTCAATAACATGTTGACTCTATATTCTGTTTCTCTAGTCCCTTCAGGGCTCTTGTTCTCAGATTCACTCATAATGGGTTTGCTGAATATTTCAACTGTAGACTCCCCGTATTGTATCCCTGCTTTCCCAGTCGTACAATCCGCATGTCCGCTATGGCGCAGCTCTTGCCGTAGGCATATCTTGTGCAGGAACTGGCCTGAGTGAAGCGATATCCTTGCTGGAACCACTTACATCAGATGTGGTTGACTTTGTTCGTCAAGGTGCTATAGTTGCCATGGCCATGGTGATGGTCCAAGTTAGTGAAGCAAGCGATTCTCGCGTTGGAGAATTTAGGTTAGTGAGCTCTGATCTATTCAATAACATGCAGATAAAATTCTACTTCTGAAAATTTCTCAGTCTTATATCTCTGGTACAACAAAGTTTGACTATGTTCTGTAACTTTTGTATTTTTTTGAAAGGGATATCTCTGGTAGACTAAACTTTGACCTCTTTTTTGCAGGCACCAACTTGACAAGATTTTACCCGAAGAGATTCCAGATGAAATGAGCACTATTACGGGAGCATTTTTGGCTTCAGGTATTCTTGAAGCTGGTGGAGGGAATGTGACAATACGACTTCTCTCTAAGACAAAACATGACAAAGTCACTGCGGTTGTTGGCCTTGCCATCTTCAGCCAGTTTTGGTATTGGTATCCGCTAATTTATTTCATATGCTTGGCGTTCTCACCAACCGCGTTCATCGGTTTGAACTACGATCTCAAATTCCCAAAGTTTGAATTCATGTCGCTCGCAAAACCATCTTTGTTTGAGTATCCAAAACGAACTGCNTGCAGATGCTGTCTACGCTGAGAGGTTAACAAAGATTAAGGGAATTTTATCTGGAGAGACATCAACACAGCTGACCTCCCAATTTCTTGATAAACATAACAAGTGAGGCAGTGAATTTCCCTTTTAGATTTTTATATCTCGATAGGATATTCTTTCTCCTAAGTCATTTCTTCCAGATAGTAACATGCTTCAGCGATGGCCATTTTTTTTCTGTAGATCATTCCTGTTTATCATGGAGACAAATGAACAGTCTGTTGAATCGTGGTGTCAGTCGAATGGTGCTGCAATATATGGTAATGCGATAATGCATGCTGGAACAGCAGAGGACACATTTTACAAGGAGAATTTGGTAAAAATATTACTATCCCTATCACTTTTTACTTGTTTCAACATACATGGCGCAGCAAAGTATATAACCTTCTTATTATTTCCATTCATTTTTGGATTGGTAGGTTTGGCTAAGTAGGGCCACCAATTGGGCTAAGTTTAGTGCTATAGCGGGATTAGGTGTTATTCATAGAGGTCATCTACAACAAAGTAGGTCAGTGATGGCTCCATATTTGCCTCAAGGAGGAGCAGATGGTGGTGGGAGTACTTACTCTGAAGGTGGTGCTTTATATGCCCTTGGCATTATTCATGCCAACCATGGCGAGGGAATCAGGCAATATCTTCGTGATAGCCTACGAAGTACTGATGTTGAGGTAACCTTATCTTTCTTCAAGATAGTCTTTTTGTTATATCACCAGAGAATATAGTATTTCTCTTAGAGCATTAATTTTTTATCTGGAAATATATTGATGCAGGTTATTCAACATGGATCTTGTTTAGGTCTTGGTTTGGCATCCTTTGGGACAGCTGATGAATACATATATGAAGATATAAAAAAAGTGCTATACACTGACAGTGCAGTTGCTGGTGAAGCTGCCGGCATCAGCATGGGTCTATTATTTGTTGGAACTACAACAAATAAGGCAAGTGAGATGCTCGCTTATGCTCACAAGACCCAGCATGAGAAGATAATAAGGTAATTTCAAGTCTGGGGATATTTCTGGTAAGTTCTTCAAAATGTTTCATTAATCATGTTTTTGTAGGGGACTGGCTCTAGGAACAGCTCTCACAGTATATGGTAGAGAAGAGGGAGCAGATACTTTGATTGAGCAGATGACTAGAGATCGTGATCCTATCATTCGTTGTGGTGGAATGTACGCACTGGCAATGGCTTACAGAGGAACTGCAAACAACAAAGCCATGCGTCAACTTCTGCACTTTGCTGTCTCTGATGTCTGTGACGATGTCAAAAGGACTGCTGTTCTCGCACTTGGATTCATCTTATACTCTGATCCAGAGCAGGTCACTCCATATTTCCTTTGTCTCAATAACATGTTGAGTCTATATTCTGTTTCTCCCTTCAGGGCTCTTGTTCTCAGATTCACTCATAATGGGTTTGCTGAATATTTCGACTGTAGACTCCCCGTATTGTATCCCTGCTTTCCCAGTCGTACAATCCGCATGTCCGCTATGGCGCAGCTCTTGCCGTAAGCATATCTTGTGCAGGAACTGGCCTGAGTGAAGCGATATCCTTGCTGGAACCACTTACATCAGATGTGGTTGACTTTGTTCGTCAAGGTGCTATAATTGCCATGGCTATGGTGATGGTCCAAGTTAGTGAAGCACGCGATTCTCGCGTTGGAGCATTTAGGTTAGTGAGCTCTGATCTATTCAGCAATAACATGCAGATAAAATTCTACTTCTGAAAATTTCTCAGTCTTATATCTCCGGTACACCAAAGTTTGACTATGTTCTGTATCTTTTGTATTTTTTTGAGAGGGATATCTCTGGTAGACTAAACTTTGACCTCTTTTTTGCAGGCACCAACTTGACAAGATTTTACCCGACGAGATTCCAGATGAAATGAGCACTATTACGGGAGCATTTTTGGCTTCAGGTATTCTTGAAGCTGGTGGAGGGAATGTGACAATACGACTTCTCTCGAAGACAAAACATGACAAAGTCACTGCGGTTGTTGGCCTTGCCATCTTCAGCCAGTTTTGGTATTGGTATCCGCTAATTTATTTCATATGCTTGGCGTTCTCACCAACCGCGTTCATCGGTTTGAACTACGATCTCAAATTCCCAAAGTTTGAATTCATGTCGCTCGCAAAACCATCTTTGTTTGAGTATCCAAAACGAACTGCGGTTGTTACCTCCAACACCGCCGCAAAATTACCAACTGCCCTGCTTTCAACCGCGGTGAAGGCTATTAAATCTAGGGATATAAACAAGACTGAAGCAGAGCAGAAGATTATCGCTGAAAAAGCAGCCAGTGCTGAAAAGTCTTTCAATGAAAGTGGAGCTGGAAAAGGCAAGTCATCAATTGAGAAGGTAACAGACACTATGCAGGTATAAGCAATCAAACTATTAACATCATCTAAACGCCAATGCAAGATCAGCAATCTGCATCTGCTCTGTCTTATGTTATGAATAGTATCTGTCTTGAGTCTTGATCATAAGTAGACTCTTACGATAGATTATCCATGTACTGGCAGGCTGATAGCGCAGCAACGGTGGAGAAGAAGGCTGAGTCAGAAGCAATGTTTGAGATTCTATGAAACCCGACGCGGGTAGTCCCTGCACAAGAGAAATACATAAAGTTTATGGAGAGCAGCAGATACGAACCGGTGAAGCTAGCTCCATCAGGGTTCGTCCTTCTAAAGGACTTGCATCCGCCGTATCCCAAGGTTCTCTTTATGACCACCGACACACCTACTTCAACGGCTGTCAAGCAAGGATCCACGCCAGTCTGAATACACATCATGGTTTTGTTTTGATTAGTGGGTAATTGTTGGTTTTTTTTGGTTAACATGGAACAGTTTGGAGATGTGGAATTTACTACAGTTCAAGATGGTGAAGGTAAAATACTTGACACTATAGAATAGAACACTGCTGAGCATGTTGCCTAAACCTCAAAAAGTATTATTGGCTACATAAAGTAGATTACGTCTAGTAATCACAGTCCTTTTTGTTGTCTAAGACTTCGATCTCAGAGAGGTTTGTTCCGTACCAAAACCTACGGAACATAGATTTTTGGTACGGAACATGATAGGGAGGTACATCATCTGTTGTTAATATTTTAAAAAGGAACATAGATTTTTCTTTCATCTGTTTATAAACTCGCAATGACATNCTGAGGTAACCTTATCTTACCTCAAGATAGTCTTTTTGTTATATCACCAGAGAATATAGTATTTTTCTTAAGAGCATTAATTTTTTATCTGGAAATATATTGATGCAGGTTATTCAACATGGAGCTTGTTTAGGTCTTGGTTTGGCATCCTTTGGGACAACTGATGAATACATATATGAAGATATAAAAAAAGTGCTATACACTGACAGTGCAGTTGCTGGTGAAGCTGCCGGCATCAGCCTGGGTCTATTATTTGTTGGAACTACAACAAATAAGGCAAGTGAGATGCTCGCTTATGCTCACAAGACCCAGCATGAGAAGATAATAAGGTAATTTCAAGTCTGGGTATATTTCTGGTAAGTTCTTCAAAATGTTTCATTAATCATGTTTTTGTAGGGGACTGGCTCTAGGAACAGCTCTCACAGTATATGGTAGAGAAGAGGAAGCAGATATTTTGATTGAGCAGATGACTAGAGATCGTGATCCTATCATTCGTTGTGGTGGAATGTACGCACTGGCAATGGCTTACAGAGGAACTGCAAACAACAAAGCCATGCGTCAACTTCTGCACTTTGCTGTCTCTGATGTCTGTGACGATGTCAAAAGGACTGCTGTTCTCGCACTTGGATTCATCTTATACTCTGATCCAGAGCAGGTCACTCCATATTTCCTTTGTCTCAATAACATGTTGACTCTATATTCTGTTTCTCTAGTCCCTTCAGGGCTCTTGTTCTCAGATTCACTCATAATGGGTTTGCTGAATATTTCAACTGTAGACTCCCCGTATTGTATCCCTGCTTTCCCAGTCGTACAATCCGCATGTCCGCTATGGCGCAGCTCTTGCCGTAGGCATATCTTGTGCAGGAACTGGCCTGAGTGAAGCGATATCCTTGCTGGAACCACTTACATCAGATGTGGTTGACTTTGTTCGTCAAGGTGCTATAGTTGCCATGGCCATGGTGATGGTCCAAGTTAGTGAAGCAAGCGATTCTCGCGTTGGAGAATTTAGGTTAGTGAGCTCTGATCTATTCAATAACATGCAGATAAAATTCTACTTCTGAAAATTTCTCAGTCTTATATCTCTGGTACAACAAAGTTTGACTATGTTCTGTAACTTTTGTATTTTTTTGAAAGGGATATCTCTGGTAGACTAAACTTTGACCTCTTTTTTGCAGGCACCAACTTGACAAGATTTTACCCGAAGAGATTCCAGATGAAATGAGCACTATTACGGGAGCATTTTTGGCTTCAGGTATTCTTGAAGCTGGTGGAGGGAATGTGACAATACGACTTCTCTCTAAGACAAAACATGACAAAGTCACTGCGGTTGTTGGCCTTGCAATCTTCAGCCAGTTTTGGTATTGGTACCCGCTAATTTATTTCATATGCTTGGCGTTCTCACCAACCGCGTTCATCGGTTTGAACTACGATCTCAAATTCCCAAAGTTTGACTTCATGTCGCTCGCAAAACCATCTTTGTTTGAGTATCCAAAACGAACTGCAGTTGTTACCTCCAACACCGCCGCAAAATTACCAACTGCCCTGCTTTCAACCGCGGTGAAGGCTATTAAATCTAGGGATATAAACAAGACTGAAGCAGAGCAGAAGATTATCGCTGAAAAAGCAGCCACAAAGTCTTTCAATGAAAGTGGAGCTGGAAAAGGCAAGTCATCAATTGAGAAGGTAACAGACACTATGCAGGTATAAGCAATCAAACTATTAACATCATCTAAACGCCAATGCAAGATCACCAATCTGCATCTGCTCAGTCTTATGTTATGAATAGTATCTGTCTTGAGTCTTGATCATAAGTAGACTCTTACGATAGATTATCCATGTACTGGCAGGCTGATAGCGCAGCAACGGTGGAGAAGAAGGCTGAGTCAGAAGCAATGTTTGAGATTCTGTGCAACCCGACGCGGGTGGTCCCTGCACAAGAGAAATACATAAAGTTTATGGAGAGCAGCAGATACGAACCGGTGAAGCTAGCTCCATCAGGGTTCGTCCTTCTAAAGGACTTGCATCCGCCGTATCCCAAGGTTCTCTTTATGACCACCGACACACCTACTTCAACGGCTGTCAAGCAAGGATCCACGCCAGTCTGAATACACATCATGGTTTTGTTTTGATTAGTGGGTAATTGTTGGTTTTTTTTGGTTAACATGGAACAGTTTGGAGATGTGGAATTTACTACAGTTCAAGATGGTGAAGGTAAAATACTTGACACTATAGAATAGAACACTGCTGAGCATGTTGCCTAAACCTCAAAAAGTATTATTGGCTACATAAAGTAGAGTACATCTAGTAATCACAGTCCTTTTTGTTGTCTAAGACTTCGATCTCAGAGAGGTTTGTTCCGTACCAAAACTTGGTAAGGTCACTTCCTGTCATTTCTCATCGGATGGGAAATTCTTGGCGAGCGCTGGACATGATAGGGAGGTACATCATCTGTTGTTAATCTTTGAAAAAGGAACATAGATTTTTCTTTCTTCTGTTGATAAACTCGCAATGACATAACGACTAAAGATCATCTGGGTAACTATAAGATCTTGTTTGTTAAAGAGCAGATAAAGTGGATGCTTATTTCTTATTGTTGCTAGGTGTTCATCTGGAACATGGAAACAGGTCACGCTGAGACCAGTCCTGACGTACATGCGGATATTATCACTGATGTTCGCTTCAGATCCAATTCAACTCTACTTGCAACAGCATCAATCGACCAAACTATAAAATTCTGGGATGCTTNGCAAGTGAGATGCTCGCTTATGCTCACAAGACCCAGCATGAGAAGATAATAAGGTAATTTCAAGTCTGGGTATATTTCTGGTAAGTTCTTCAAAATGTTTCATTAATCATGTTTTTGTAGGGGACTGGCTCTAGGAACAGCTCTCACAGTATATGGTAGAGAAGAGGAAGCAGATATTTTGATTGAGCAGATGACTAGAGATCGTGATCCTATCATTCGTTGTGGTNTGTGATGTCCCTTGACTTTCACCCTAAGAAAACCGAGTTGCTTTGCTCTTGTGATAGCAGCGGTGTAATCCGCTACTGGAACACCGATACATATTCTTCTCTTGATACTTTTAAGGCAAGCTTCACAACTTTCTCTTACCACTCTCCACCATTGACCTCTGCTTTCCAATCTTTTAGACTTTCCGAGCAGGAGGAAAAAGGGTCTATTACGCAGGTCCGGTTCGAGCCACAAGATGGAAAATATCTTGCTACAGCTGTAGAAGAATTCGTGTCAATTGTGGATGTTNGTCTATATTCTGTTTCTCCCTTCAGGGCTCTTGTTCTCAGATTCACTCATAATGGGTTTGCTGAATATTTCGACTGTAGACTCCCCGTATTGTATCCCTGCTTTCCCAGTCGTACAATCCGCATGTCCGCTATGGCGCAGCTCTTGCCGTAAGCATATCTTGTGCAGGAACTGGCCTGAGTGAAGCGATATCCTTGCTGGAACCACTTACATCAGATGTGGTTGACTTTGTTCGTCAAGGTGCTATAATTGCCATGGCCATGGTGATGGTCCAAGTTAGTGAAGCACGCGATTCTCGCGTTGGAG
>NC_025700.1:9483069-9636815 GCF_000633955.1 Camelina sativa
CTTCACAACTTTCTCTTACCATTCTCCACCATTGAACTCTGTTTTCCAATCTTTTATACTTTCCAAGCAGGGGGAAAAAGGGTCTATTACGCAGGTCCGGTTCGAGCCACAAGATGAAAAATATCTTGCTACAGCTGTAGAAGAATTCGTGTCAATTGTGGATGTTACTACACATAAATTGCTTTCGCAGTTAGAGGTATAAGATTTGTTGCTTGAAGTCTTTTTCAGTATAAGAAAGAGATTCACAGTATAATCTCTTACTAATCCTAATGTGTTTTTATAATTTGATGACACGAGCGTTCTTCTATCTATTAACTGTCTCGTGGATTTTTGATAGAGACATGACACCAATGTACTATCTATTTCCTGGGACACAACTGGGAAGTATTTAGCATCTGTCACCGTAGACTCTGTACACGTGTCGACATAAGGCACAAAAGATAAAATCTCCGAGTTAAGTTGCGATGATGGAAACAAGTTCTTCTCTTGTGTTTTTCACCCTATCTCATTCCCGAACTCTTGATCATCGGTGGCTACAAGGTAAATTTTATTTCTCTATGTTTACATGATTCATCAAGTATTATATATATCTGATCGAATCATATGTGAACTCTTTGTTTCTGACCCAAAGCTCAAAATGTAGTTTTTATCACAAGGCATCTAACCAAATCTAATGACAGTCTTTGAAGGTATGGGACTGGGTTACTGGCAAAATCATGTATATACCGGCGGCTCACGAAGACCTCATCCCAGCTCTCGCGGACTCGCCTTCAAGGGGAATAGTTGCGTCTGGTAGCTACGACGACTCCATAAAGATTTGGAAGTAAACAAACAGAATCAATCTTATAAGATCGATATTTGATCATACAAGCAGTAAACAGTGTACAGTAGAGTACGAACAGTCGAACATATATACTAATGAGGTGTGAGACTATTGTATATAGAATCCATACGTAAATGGTGTGCATTTTTTTCTCATTGTTTAAACTTTCCACAGACACGCAAAAAGTTTAGTATACATAATCCGTCCCTAGATTAGATAATCGCTTATATTTTAGAATTTTAGAGAGTAGGGGAAGGCGGGAAGCTAGCCCCACAATTACTCTCATCAAGTAAATTTTGTCATCTCTCATCGGTTTGTTATACCAATATTTTTTAATCGGTACGGAAACCTAGGTTGCATGTCGTTTTAAATTTAACACCTTGCCACTTTTGAATTTAACCGGTGACTTCACTCACTTTGAAACTTGTTTGGGAAAACTTGGTCGTTAAATTTCTGAGAAGCCTGTCACGTTTAAATATTTAGGTTTAGTTTTCTTTTGAGGGTATTCAATTCGGATTCCGATTTGCTTTCAGGAATTTGAAATTTTGGTTTATGAATAGTGGTATCTAAACAAAAACCGAAATTTACTATGGACAACTTGTTACATGTTCCTCCGGTTCGAATTTGGAATTATGCTAAATAGAATCTTTAGTTTTATTTTATTTCTCGGTTAGGTTAGGCTAGGTTAGGTTAGAAAATGTAATCTCAGCCGTCAGTACAGTATAAATATATCTCCTCGACTCTCAAATCGATTCACGACCTACATTTCTCTCTTCTCTAACGTCTAAGTTAAGGTACACAAAGCTGTGTTTTTTTTTCTTTCTCTTCTGCTTCTTTGGTTTGTCTCTGATCTGTACTAATTTCATGTGACTGGCACATCTGTATTGTCTGGGATTTTGGTTTTGATTGGAAGTGATAGCCCTCGGATACTACATAATAAAAATCAAGGATATCTCAAAGCAGCTCTGTCACTGGAAACCTTTTATTTGGTTTCTGGTTTTGAAACACTCTTATTGAGCTTGAGATTTGGCATTGTAATGATATGCCATAGGCCTTTGATGGAGGGAACACTTATCATATATCAGAATTCAAGAAAGTGTCTTGTGTGCTAAGTCTCATAGTTACTCTGCAAGTATTTTGTTTGTTTCATCTTCAAAATTGGTTGCCTTTTTTGTCTGTTGATTCATACAGGATTTTTCAGTGTTTGTTACATACATATAAAGTATGACTCACAGAAAGTTTGAGCATCCAAGACATGGTTCATTGGGTTTCCTTCCAAAGAAAAGGGCTAACAGACAACGTGGCAAAGGTAGTTAGATCTTAAGAGTTTGCCATATGGCTTGTGTAGTCTCATCAGACAAGCCTAGTTCGTTTTTCCAGTGAAGGTCTTCCATAAGGATGATCCTACTAAGCCTTGCAGATTCACTTCTTTTTTGGGATATAAAGCTGGGATGACTCAGATTGTGAGAGAAATTGAAATGCCAGGAGCAAGTGTGCTAGCTATCTCACTCTCTTTCTCTTTTTGATTCAATATGAATACAAGTGTTTTGTGCTGATCTTTGTAAACTGACACTACCAGTACCAGGGTTCCACAAGAAGGAAACGTGTGAAGCTGTCACTGTGATTGAGACACCTCCAATGGTTGTGGTTGGTGTGGTTGGGTACGTGAAGACACTCCGTGGTTTTCGCACTCTAGACACTGTGTGGGCTCAGCATTTGAGTGAAGATGTAAAGAGGAGGTTCTACAAGAACTGGGACAAGTCTAAGAAGAAGGCTTTCACTAAGTACTCAATGAAACATGAAACGGAAGAAGGTAAAAAAGACATTCAAAGTCAGTTGGAGAGGATGAAGAAGTATTGCACTGTCATAAGAGTTCTTGCTCACAATCAGGTATTCCATCATTCTCTAATTGTAGGGGCTAACTTGTTTTATCTTTGTTCCTAATTCATTTGTTTGGATGTTCATTAGATAAGAAAGAAGAAATGGCTGAAGCAGAAGAAGGCTCATCTGAGTGAGATTCAAATCAATGGTGGAGATGTAGCTAAGAGTGGTCTTCGCAAGATGGCTTGTATAGGTGCTTGGTATCCAGCTAGAGCCGGGCCAAACGGATACCACCACCGTACTGAGATAACCAAGAAAGTTTGCCGAATTGGGAAGGTTGACCAAGAGACTCATTTAGCAATGACTGAGCTTGACAGAACTGAGAAAAAAATCACACCAGTGGGAGGATACCCGCATTATGGTGTAGTGAAAGAAGACTATTTGATGATCAAGGGATGTTGCATGGGGCCAAAGAAGCGGGTGTTGACTCTAAGACCGACATTTGTGAATCAGACGTCAAGGGTTGCTTTGAATCAAGATCAAGTTCATCGATACGTCTCCCAAATTTTCGTGCGGTCGTTTCCAAAGTACTCAGGAGAAGGCTAAGTTCTATGGCATAATCAAAGCTTAGATTAATAAATAATTCAATCATTCCTATATTATATATTAGAACAATGTTTTCGTTTCTGAGTATTATTATTGATTTCCATATATAGTTTCTATTTTCTTGTTGACCATTTGGTTTTAACGTTCTTGGTAAAAAGCTTAAGCACAATTTCACGTCCATGGCGAACTCATGAAACCATATTTAGCCAAGTTTTCTAATAACGGGAGACAAAATCATGAAATGCACAACACTTATTTTGAAACTGTAGTAATTATACAAGCGACTCAGACTCATTATTTGATTGATGGCTAATTATTTATGGTCTCAAATTGCATGCTGATATGATGTTATATAACATGGAAGGTTTAAATTTAATTATAAGGATGTATTACTTGCTTTAGTAAATCCATAGCAAGATGTTCAATCTAAAGATTAGTTAAATAGTTCGATTTCAATTCACATTCAACGTACATAAGCGTAATTAAAAAACTAAAAAATCTAAGCGGTAATAACACATACATTAACCACTGTTTACTAAAAAGTCAATAAATAGGAAAATTCAAACTGAAATAATTATGAAACATAATTACCATATGCAATGAAGCATGCACACATTTATCAAATCGGAGCTCAATAATATTTCATCATAAATTCATAATAGCAAAAGTTATTCATCATTATTGCTACCTGAAGTTACGTAATACCCCCTCTATTCACTTTAAGTGATGTTTTAGCAAAAAAAAATTCTTTTTATTTTAAGTGATGTTTTCAAATTGAATACAAAAATGAATATTTAACCAATCATATTTTACATTATATTTTGCTACTAATTGATTTTATCTTATTGAATAATATTTTTATTAAAAAGAGGTAAATTATAAGTTTTCTTAATTAGTGTGTAACAATCTTAAACATCACTTGAAATGAAATAGAAGGAGTATAAAAAAAAAAATTTCACTGACCACTCCAAGTCAACATTTTCTCTCACGGGAAGGCAAACTCAACAAAACTTTCCAAGTTTTAGCCACCTAGTAAAAATAAAACAACTATACCTTGTGACTGATGTACTGAGATTCAGTTTGATTAAAATAATTAATTATGTGGGGATAAACTAACCGTTGCATTGTTTCAATTTATAAAAAAAAAATATTTATGAGATGAGAAAAAGAAAGAAGAACCAAGAGTAAGCGGAAATTCAAAAAACTGTCTTCTTCACCAAAACAAATTCTGGAAATTAGTGAGAAATCTTAGTTTATTTTATTTTCTCAAACCATCTAATAGGAAAGCTAATAATTAATTGTTTAAGAGATAATTAGTAGCAACAAACGACTAAATTCCAGGAAAAATTGGGTGAAGAGTAATCCAAAGAAATCAGAAGAGGAGAGGTGGTATTCTAGAATCTCGTTTTTAAATTTATATATGCTAATATATGCTAAATTTACAAGATTTATGTCTAAAAAAAAAACAAAGAATTATGAAAAAACTGTGAATGACTGCTGCAAAAAGAGACGAGAAACGAAAAAGAAATGACTGCTGCAAAAAGAAATCTTTGCAGCAGTCATTTCTTTTTCGTTTCTTTGTTGTGTACGTATTGTAGTTGTGTACATTATAAACTTAATTGGTTGGTTCTGATATAGTTAGTTGTACACATTATGTTGTGTACGTATGTTAGTTGTGTACATTATAAACATATAATAACCCTAAAGAAATATTGTGTACGTACATTATAATATGTACATACATATAAGAAAAACTAATATCATGGACGTACACATATTTATATGATACTGGGAAGCTGGAATAGTTTTCAAAATAAAAAAATTATAATTTAAAAAATTAAAATGGATCATAAAAATTGAAAAAAATAGTTATAATCCAAATTACAAAAATAAAAAGTAATTATAAAAGTGAAAATAGAGAAAATGTGATAACAAAAACAAAAAGGTGGAGAAAAAAATATATTTAATTTATTATGATAACCTTTTTAATTATTATTTTCCTTTATTTTTTTATTTCTTTAAATTAATATTTTTCTTTTTGACTGTAGCTAACGAGAAACATTGGTGTATTGATTTGTTTCTAACTAGATCACAATCTTGTTAGAGATATTTCTGTCCAAAATTATGCAGGTGGCTAAAAGGTGGAAACAAACATCAGCTATGACATAAAGTAATTCAAAAAACATGTTCTATGGCTGTAACATATAATCTACCCTACAAAAAAAAAGTATGTTATGATCGTAATTAATTCAAGTGGTGCTTCTGTGTGGGTTATAAATAACAATACCAATAACCAATGTCCAATGGTTCTTTTTTTGTTGTTTCTTTCTCATGACACGAAGGGCATCTATCACAATTATTATTCTTAATTCTTTAACAGTGTATGTTTTATTTAACTTTTATTGCACATAATTCTAATTTGCTTGCTTCTTGTAAACATAAAAACGACAAAGATATAGTACCCGCTAACGTAAAGTACATGAAACATCAAACTTTTGTTTTTGTGCACCGAAACATCAAACTTTAAAGCCGTTGTTAGATTATAAAAATGAAAAAGAAACACAAAGGATGGACAATATTTATGTTTTTAACAACTATATGGCATGGAATTTTTTTATTTAATTGATCAAAAGCTAGCTATAATATAGCTTTGTCTTCACATTTTGTCATGTTCCCCAAATTTGTGCAGAGTATTCACGAGACCTTATACGCCAAGACTAACTAAATTAATTAGGACAGTGTTGGTTATAACGCAATGGTTCGACTTCTCAATGTGCAACTAGGAAGAATACGAGACCACATATCATTTATCGAATTTACCGTTTCAAACATGTTTTTATTACAATGAGAAAAATATTTTATACAAATTGAATTGTATAAAATATTTTTTGCGATATACTTCACACACCGCATCTAATTTTCTTGGTTACTAAGCGATCCTTTGATATTTCAAATTCTATTCCACCACTAATTTGTTCAAGACTCGAATAATTCTTTATCAACAAAAAGAAGAATAACAATAAATGTGTAATTTCCTTAGAAGACTTGGTAATAGCCTAGTAGGGGAATTAAAGAAAGAAAGTAATACAAATGATACTTAGAGTGAAGATAAATTATATGAAAGAATTCCATGGACAAATGTGAAATTATCACTTTAAGAAGACAATGAAGGAGTCTCCTCCTATAGTCCCAGGGACCAAAGGACTTCTCCTATAGTCCCTAGGTACTATTATCATACAGATTAAAGTCTTGTTACTATGTTTGA
Organism: Camelina sativa; assembly: GCF_000633955.1. Lineage (NCBI taxonomy): Eukaryota > Viridiplantae > Streptophyta > Magnoliopsida > Brassicales > Brassicaceae > Camelina > Camelina sativa. The sequence goes on from NC_025700.1 coordinate 9,489,585, forward strand.
TAATCTATTTGTTTTCTTCTATTATATGATATTATCTTACAAATATAAATGATTATCGAGATAATCTAATTCTACCTTATGTTAAAAAATGACATAGATATTTTGCTTTATTTATCGCGAATATTACTCAAAATAACATGGATTTCAGACATTGTTTTAACAAAGATATCCTCATATTTACGTTGCCATCAAATAATGATAAAGAATTGAAGAAATTGCTTATCTAGGATATAAAGATTGTATATAAATATATATATGTGTATATATCTCACCACAATAAATATAAGCATATACAAAGTGTGCTTTGTGTTTTTATATTCTTCTATATATGTTCTGTTCTACTTGAAAAAAAAAAACAGAAGAGCTATAAATATTAAGTGAAAGATATCATAATTACTTGATTTTTCTCATTTATGTTTCAATCTTGGTCTCTGATTCTGCATCTTCTTACATTAAAGGAAAACCTGAGTGTTGAAGCTGATGACCGAGTCAAGGTCGGAAAACACGATAAGAACATGGAGCATATACAAAACCAAGGATGCGTCAGGGCCATCGATGAATGCGATTTGGTTTGGGTTTGTGGCGACTGCAATATTGATTTTAATGTTCATCATATTGGCAATCCTGGAACATCTCTTCAGGTCCGATCATTCTTCTTATTACGATGGCTCTGCTGATCAGCTTCAGCAACATGCTCAAAAATCTTCTATGGTAAAAAATCTTTTATTTATTTTTATGTGCCTTATTCTTACATTTATCAAAGATATTATTTTCCTCAAAAGAATTGAAGGGCACCAAAAAGATTTTTAGTACTTTATGATCTTACTTTGATAGATTTATGCTTTAATGAAAAGAAAAAAGTAACATGTGTAAGTTTGTTTACAAACCCACAACATTGACGTCAAAGGCCATGTTATTATCAAGTAATTGCATAACTAAAATGTGTAAAATGGCAGATTCCGGTTAGTACGTCAGATGTGTCCGTGGTGATGCCAGGAGAAAAGCTGCCGTCGTACATAGCTCTTTCGGCGCCATTTCCTTGCCGGAGAGAAGGCATTCGCTGGCCTCCCCACCTCTAATATATTATACTCTCTCTTAGCTTAGTCGTTGTATCATAATTATTCTGATTTGTTTCATTTAAGCTACATAAAAGTTTACTCATACGAAGCCAATTTCTTCAGTTAAAGCTCTTGATGTTAACTAATAAAAGTATATGTTTAGTTATTACAATATATGGTATCAGGCTATCAGCCGCCTCCACCCTTATTTTTTCTTTTCTCGTTTCCGGTGACATCATGTCAGCTGGTTAAAACACATCATCTCCCATTAACATTAGTCCCGACAACCAAACTCTTCTGAATATCACCTAAGTCACAAACCGTACTGGGTACTCCCATAAATTATCTTATGTGGAGTCTCCAAGTGCATGCATCATGCATGCCCTTTTCAGTGGTCATGCTCTCTCTTCGACCACATGACGGTTTGCAGATTATTCTGTCACCAATGATCACAATGGATGCTATTTCAATTCCATATCCAGACTACACAATCTTAGGCCAAAATCCTCACTCTTTATAGGCATTCACAATCATTCAAGGCTAGCTCTTACACTCCAACCTCTCACACATTTATGCATGTCCTTCTTTTATTTGTTTCACAGTTCCACTTCAAAACACTAACGAGGATTCTATTAGAATGATATATAGTACACTTAGCTAAGAGGTAGATTCTCGCATAGGAAGTGGAATGATCGCACACAACGGTCCAAACACAACAACCGGCTGAAGAATTTAAAGGGGCATCAGAATAACCCTGAAAATGATGGGTTCCCTTGCTAAAAGACTAAATTTATTGAAAAATTGTATAAGAATAAATTCAGTGATTAACAGGTATTCAATTCTCGTGAAAAATATGATACAGTATATCATTATGTATTCTTAAAAGTAAAAAAAAAAAAACAACACTGCGATTTAGACAAAATTATCAGAAATATTGATGCAAACTAGACACTGCTAAGTTGGTTTAAACCATTCGTTGGTTGAGTAGCGCGGTTAAAGACCTTATATTGACAGAAAATTGTTTAATTAGAAACAAAACATGCACGACGCTTGTTTTGTCGTATTTTTGGAAGTCCAATAATTGATATGATCATGAGACCATCCAAGACGACTTTTGAGTTTTGTTCAACACGAACAAAGTCAAAGATCAATTCTTCCAGCCAAACAATTAATTGGGATACATTATTACCTCATTTAGAGTATATCTCGAAATTGAATCAATCCAATCAGAGTTTGGATGAAGGAGTTATTTATTCTACAAATCAGGTGAATTCCGGGCTACGCGATTTGGACCTACGAGCATTAACCGGAGGATTCCAACCAAGTAAGAGGGATTTGAGCTATGAACCAAACTGTTCTGGAATCTTGATCCATTCCGGAACCATGGAGAATTGAAATCACATTGAGATCAGCTCATATGTGAAAGATATAAATATTTTAAGCCAGTGGATCAATCTTAGTCCCAGTTTCATGTTTGAATAAAAGATCGTATTACACAAACCAACTCAGAAACAATTGAGACACAAAACTACTTGGAGGATGTTAATAGATCTCTTATGTTTCCAAGAAGCTCATAAACAGAAGATTTGGCCCAAGGAATACAAGGATACACTTCATTTGCCAAGAGAGGACAATCTAATTCTTCACATGAAGAGTTTTAGGTCCAATTGGTTTAGGTGCTTCCAGAATTATGTTTGGCAACCAAGAGGCATTTCTACTAAGACCAAGGGGAATATATTTCTCATCAGCAAGGTTGACCAAGGAGTCAAAAAGAGAAAAGATCAAGGAAACATTTAATGGGTTAATACAATAGCTTATGGCCAAAGAAATCATGGGAATTTATATTGTGGATGATATCTATCAAGTCCAGTCCACTTTGAGCCTAATACAAGCCCAAGAAAGCCCAAAATAATCACTTTATTTTGTGGTGGAAGAGTGACGAAAATAGAGTTCAAGTCAACTTGGAAAGAGAAACATGCGTCAAGAGTTGTGTCTTCATTCAACTTACTATCTGTATTGTGTTTTAGTTTCAAGAATAATACTTGGCTTTGTGTCCAAGTTTTCTATCTCTTTATAAACACATGTAATCTCATTTGAGAAATCAAGCAATCAAGAATTCTTTTATCTTTTATTTGAGAGTGGTTAAACTCCTTTTGTTCCTTTTGGAACTTGTTCTTTCTCTTTGGTGGGTTACAACAATGAGTTTTCGGTATATCAAGTGATTATACAGCACTTGATGTTGCCATTCATTAGCTGAGGATTGAAGAGTCGTTATAAGAGAGTCTAGGGCACAAGAATTTTCGGGATTCTTCTCACACCTTGTCATATGTCTCCGCGAAGCTTCTATCTAAAACTCTACCGCCTTGCTTTGTTTGGTTTGTATTAAGAGATTTTGGGGCATAAGGATTTTTGAGTTTATCTCACCCCTTATCATCCGCTTCACAAGTCATCGGAATTCTAAGAATATCAGTCTACCTACCTTAGAGCGTCGATTTCTGGGGAGAATCACATCACCAATTGGTAGCTAGAACTTGGGAACCTTTTTGACTTTTCCTGGATGAGTTGACTTCTATTTAATAAGCAAAAGAATAGGGACACTTGTTAATAATGTCACTTTTGAAGAAATTTTTTGGATATACCATTTTTAAAAAAGTTTATGGATTTTACCATTTTTGTGAAGAAAAAAATACGTATTTTCCGTTTTTTAAAATACAATACGTACCTAATACCAAATACTAAACCCTAAGAACAAATAGAACCGACTAAACCCAAACATAACAAATAAAGCGCATGTTTAATTAAATTTTTGTAAAATCAACAAACTATTCAAAAAATGGTAAAATCAACAAAAACCACTTCAAAAAATGGTTTTCTCATAATTGATTCAAAAGAATATATGATAGGTCAACAATTAAAAATTTACAAGCAACTCTCGTGTGATGGGTTTTTTAGGCACTTTGACGCTCAACTCAAATTTGGGACCAAGTAATTTTCCAAAGAACGGTAAACATAGATAAAAGTAAAGTTTGAATCAAATCGAGTTATAGGAATCATGACTTCATATGTTATTTGTATTTTTTCCAGAATATAGAAGCACATCAAACACATATCAAATAGAAACTCATTTGATGATTTCTCTTCTTCAAGGTAAATGATGGAGGAGGCTTGCTTCAAGCAATCTCCTAAGACAGAATTTAGTCTCTATTATGGTATAAGTAGTTTAGTGGACGTCTATCTTGAGGATTCAATTATCAATCTCTATATTACACACCTTTGGTGATCCTGGCAAACATACTCTATTTTTTTTTTTTTCAGAAATTTATGGGAAGAAGAAAAAGAGACGAAGCTATTATATCTCTTGTTCATGCCAAGTGATGTGTTTATATATTACTCCAAACGTTTTTTCTACAACCAATGTATATGTGTCCTTTCCAATCGACGTATACGAAGAGTGAAGGTACGGGTATGTTCACTAATAGACACATGTTCTCTTCTTAGTTTAATTTAATTAAGGGTTAATTAGTTAGATAGAAAAAATTAGAAATATATTGAAGAATATAGCACACTAATTCTGAATATTAGATGACTAACCAAAGAAGTAAAAAGAAATTACACAATATTGCTAGAGGGAAAATGGCCAATTCTCCCCTAAACTAAGTTACTTTATCGTATTTATATATTAAATTTTAAAGTGTGCTTATAACCACATGAATTAAGTCATAATTTGAATTTACTGTATAAACTATTAAAATATGGTTAAAACCCCCAAATTTACGGATGCCGTTAGTTACACGGTTAATGTAGCTGACTTGGATGCCACATAGACTGTATTTTAAGAAAAAGAACTAAAAACTACGTATAAAATGATTTTTTTTTTAAAAGACATCTTTGAGGTTCGAACCCTTGACCTATATAACATCCATGTAAGCCAATACCAGATGAGCTATTACAATTATGGTTATAGCGTCAAACATAAACATATATATTATATTCTTCTTCTTTTCTTCCTCCTCGGTTCTGTGTCTACAGTTTGTAATTGAAGAGGAAAAGAGTCGTACAGGCGCAGGAAGCGGAAGGCCACCAAACCCATCTAAAGCCGGTTTTCAATTTCCCATCAGAAGAATCGCTTGATCATAGCTGGAACTATGTCGCGTTTGTGCTCGGGTCTACTCTTCTCCGTTACACTTCCATTAGCAGTGAAAACTGGAGATCTAGTCCAATTCATGGATTGTTCAATGTTTGTGAAAGATCTAATGTCTGAGACGAGTTTATTGATTTTTACGGGTTGATTTTAAATTTTTAATCAATGACTTATGGGCATTTCATCAATTGTTCTATGTTTCAAGCTAATCTCAAGAAGAAATCATGTCAGATCTGTTTATAAAAAAATTGTGATAATCGAAGAGAAAGTTGTTTATGGAAGATATGAGTGTGGTTTCATAATCTGTACTTCTGTAGATATCCCAATGTTAAATCAACAAGAAGAAGACGAAGAACATTATAAGTATATTTATGTATAGCATTTCTTTGAGAATTCTAATAGCATATTAGGAGTCAAGTTTGTATATTGTTGTCGGAGGTCATGGGTTCGAGCATCTAAGCTCGCGTTTTCTTAAAATCTTTTTTTTTTTAAAAACAAAACAATGTCGTTTTATTCAGTCTATGTGGCATCCAAGTCAGCTACGTTAACGGTGTAACTAACGACATCCGGAAATTTGGGGGTTTCAACCACATTTGAATAGTTTATGTAGTAAATTCAAATTATAAGTTAGTTCAAGTGGTTATAAGCACACATTAAAACTTGATACATGAATACAATAAAGTAACTTAGTTCAGGGGGAATTGGCCGTTTTCCCTATTACCAGATGGCTGGAGGTGGGTGGTCGGAGCTGGGTAACCGGTGGTGGTGGACGGAGCTAGTGGCCGAAGGTGGTGGTCGGAGGTCGGTAGCCGGTAGTGGTGGCCGGAGGTCGGTAGTCAGCAATATTGGCCGGAGCTAGTGATTGGAGGGATTGGTGATGGCCGGTGATGGTAAGGAGTGATGGTGATAAATGTGAATGGGTGATGCTGGTAAAAATGAAGTTCTCAATAATATAAATTTTAATGGTTATAATGGTTAGCAGCTTAATTTTTTTATAGTTATTTTTACCAATTTTCCTTTAATTAAATCAAATTAATTAAATAAGATTCTAACAATTTGTTGGGATACGGGATGAATTATCAAGTACGAAGGATGGTTTGAGAGTTTTTGAGAGAAACTTATTATTAGCTTAGTAATCTTCAAAGGGCTTGACTGGTTCAAACGCTGCGGTTATGGGAGATTACGGAAGCGGGCGATTGCGGTTTCAAGCGTTTTGAACGATGGGTTTAGCGGTTTAAAATTGGTGTGTTTGCGGGAGGTTTACGACTGGTTGACCAGCGAGTGCAATAGCGGTTGGAACATAATTTTTTTTTTTTCACTGAATAATATATATTAGAAAGGATATTAGCTGTTTTATCTTTACAAAAGCACCCACTAACCAGCATACCAAAAAGTACAGGAATTGCCATCCTGAAGAGCTCTATAAACGAATAGAAGCACAATCAGAGACAAAAAGGTTATGAAGCCAAAAAGGATATCCGATTGCTACATAAGATTGACGGCGATCCTCTCTTGTAACACTCTTTGCGATTAAATGAGCGACAAGGTTAGAGCTTCTTTCTTCTAACCACATTTTCCACTGCAAAAAACTTCCCAGGGCATTACCTATAGAGCGTGACTGAAACTTGAAAGAAGGCCAAGCTGGAGGTCTTTGAACAGCTCCCATAAGAGCCGAATCCTCAGAAGCAAAAACAATCTTATCAAAGTTTAGGCTTTTCATACTTTCAATTGCCCATAACCAACATAGAAGACTAGCATCCATCTTGCTAAAAACTGAAGCAAAGGATCTTCGACTATGCATAAGAGTTTCCCCTTTCTCGTTTCTTAAAACCCAAGCAGCTCCTCCTGTACTCGTTTCTTTATCCCATGAAGATCCTAGGTTGCATTTTTTCCATCCTTGGACCGGAGGATACCAACCTTTTTTCCCCAAATCCGCTTTCGACCTCTCAACTATCGCATCTGCAACGGTTAAGGACTGCGCATGAAACCACTGTGAAGCATTATCTCTAATCTTGGCTACTGTTCTAGAAGCACAAAAACTTCTGCCTTCAAACGAGAATAAGTTCCTGTTTTTCCAGAGCTGCCATACAACCCATGGGAAGGCTGTTCTAACTTCCACAGGATATTTCGAATTTTTGCTCACCAACAGTAGATAATAGATGTTTTGGAAAACTGATTCAGAATCAAACCCATTGCATGGGACAGGAAAATTAAACATAGCCCAAACCTGTCTAGCAACTGTGCAAGAAAATAGTACATGATTGACTGATTCCCCTTCCAAACCGCAGCTTTGACATCTAGAGTCAACCTTCATCCCTCTCGATAACATTTTATCAGCAACAGGAATAGCTCCACTCACTACTTTCCACAAGAAATTACGGATTTTGGTAGCAGTGCTGATCTTCCAAATCTGATTCTTGATGGGTAAAACTGAGGGTTGCATCAAAGCTTCTGTTAGTAGATCAATCTTTTCTCTCTGATAAGCTGCCCAGTAACCAGACTTGACAGAATACGCACCACTCTTAGTGTGTTCCCAAATCAGATAATCCTCTGAAGACATAACAGGTTTGATCTTGAGAATTAGCTCCACATCCCTAGGGTAAAAGTGATATTGCAACTTAGCCAAGTCCCAAGATTGAGTAGTGGTATCCAGTAAATCCTTCACCATAAGATCCAGATCAAACAGAATGTTTTTCATAAGAGGGGCTCTCATGATCCCATCTAGCACCCACCTAGATGACCATACAAAGGTTGAGGCTCCATCTCCTATCATCTGTCTGAGCCCTCTTTTTAGAAGATCCCTTCCATGAAGGATACTTCTCCATGCATAGGAGGGTCTATAGCCAAGAGTTGCACTAAGGAAATCGCTATCAGGAAAATACCTGCTTTTGAAAAAACGTGCAAATAAGCAATCCTTGTCTTGCAGCACTCTCCAAGCTTGTTTAGACAAAAGAGCCTGATTGAATATTTGGATATCTTTGAACCCCAGTCCGCCCGCATGTTTTGGTAAGCAAAGCTTTTCCCATGAAATCCAATGCATTTTCTTTTTATTTTCTGTTGAATCCCACCAAAATGCTGACATAGCTGAAGATAAATTCTCACAAGTTTTCTTTGGGAGCTTGAAGCAGGTCATAGCGAACACTGGCATTGCCATAGCCACCGACTTGAGCAGAATCTCTTTTCCTCCTTGGGACAAGGTCCTTGCAAACCAACCGGACATTCTACCTTTCATTCTATCATGAATGTAGCTTAACATCTCCACTTTGGATCCACTAAAGCACTCAGGTAGGCCAAGATAGGTACCTGCTCCTCCTTCTTTAAAAATCCCCAACCTAGTTGCAATCATTGTCTTTAAAGACTGCTCTACCTGGGCTCCAAAAGTGATTGATGACTTTTCCAGATTAATCAATTGTCCTGTTACCTCCCCATAATCAGAAAGGATCTTTTGAAGGGCACAACCTTGATCCTCTGAAGCTTTGATCATAAACAGACTGTCGTCTGCGAATAGCAAGTGATGGATAGCCGGACCTTCTGTCGAAAATTGGATACCATTAATCTTACCCTCTGATTCTGCTTTGTTGAGAAGATGAGTAAGTCCTTCTGCACACAACACAAACAGGGCAGGGGATAAGGGATCCCCCTGTCTGAGTCCTCTCTGAGGATTGATAATACCAAAAGGCTATCCATTTATCAAAACAGTATAAGTGACTGAAGTCACACAGAACATAACCAATTGCACCCACCGTTGATGAAACCCGAGACCCAACAGCAAAGCTTCTAAGTAACTCCACTCCATTCTGTCATATGCTTTGGACATATCGGTTTTGACAGCCATAAACTCCTTCGCGATAACTTTGTCTGTCCTCAATCCATGAATGGCTTCATGAGCAATAAGAATATTATCTGAGATGAGCCTTTCCGGGATAAAAGCAGACTGATTAGGCGACACTATCTCAGAAAGAAGGGGTTGGAGTCTTGACATGATAATCTTGGCCACCACTTTATACAGTACAGAACAGAGGCTAATTGGTCTTAGATCACTCATTAGAGAAGAGTTTACCTTTTTTGGTATGAGGCACAACTGAGTGAAGTTCCATTCTTTTGGAAAGATACCCGAATCAAAGAAAGCCAACACCTCAGAAGTGACTTGATGACCGACAATATCCCAGTATTGTTGAAAAAACATACCAGTCATCCCATCAGCCCCAGGAGCTTTAGATGGATTGATAGAGAAAACTGCATTTTTAACTTCCTCTTTGGATACTTTAGCTAGTAACGATTGATTCATCACATCAGTAACTCTGGGAGTAACACCTTCTAGCATTGCTTGAATATCGACCGGAGAAGAAGTGGAGAAGAGGTTCTGAAAATAACTGGCCGCCACTTCACCTTTGGAGGCTTCTGATCTGTGCACTATGCCATTTGGATCTTGGAGCTTATCCAAACCATTCTTAGATCTCAAGTTTTTAACTGAAGCATGGAAGAATTTGGTGTTTCTGTCTCCTTCAAGCATCCATTTGTCTCTACTCTTTTGTTGCCAGTGAGATTCCTCTTCCTTATTCGCTTCAACCAACTTGTTTTTCAAAGATCTTAATCTAGATGCAGAAGGATCTGAAGAAGACTTAACCAATTCCAATTCGTTTTGGATGGCAATGATTTTAACTTTTGAGTTCATCTCATTCTCCTTCTTCCACTTACTAAGCACTCTTCTACAGTCTCTAATTCTCTGCGAAACTGGAGCTGGAGCCGAAATAGCAGATTGCCTCCATACCATGCTTATCGCTTCTTTAACTCCTGGCTTGTGTAGCAATCTCTTGTCAAATCTAAAAGATCCTCTGTATAAATCTTGCGAAGAGACAAGACTTACCAATACTGGTCTGTGGTCAGATCCTCTTTTGGGGAGAAAAGCTTGATTAGCCGCAGGGAAACACGACACCCAGTCCTTATTAGCAAAGCATCTATCCAACTTACTTTGTATCCAGTGGGTTCCCCTACGCCCTCCCCAAGTGAATCCATTGCCAGAACTAGGAAGCTCCAACATTCCACAGTCTTTAAGCATGGTAGAGAATGGTAGAAAAGAGTTATCACTTCTTCTTGGACCACCGAGTTTTTCTTCATTGTTTAAAATCTCGTTGAAATCCCCAATCATACACCAGTTTCCTTTTCTAGATAACCCAAATCTTGTCAGTCTTTCCCAAACTTGGTGTCTATAGCAGAAATTGGGATTCCCATAAACGCAGGTAAGGAAAAAGCTATACTCTCCAAACTGTACAGCTAAGTCTAGTAGATTCTTATCCTCATAGTACACCGATATATCTACACTCTTTTTCCAAAACAAAGCTAACCCACCACAGGTTCCAACAGGGTCCACAGTATATACATTCTCATAACCAAGCCAGACTTGAATATCTACAATAACATCCTTACAGTTCATCGTTTCCATCAAGAACATTACCTCAGGGAAGTGTTTTTTACGCAATTCCATGAGACGAGGAATTGTCAGATCTTGAGGCCGCCCCAATCCCTGGCAATTCCAGCTTAGAATGCTCATCAAATGGTGGACAGTCCCTCCTTTGGGACTACCATTAGTGATTTTGCCTTAACAGCACTGGGTTCACCATCCACATCCTCCCTTGTTGGAACATAATAAATGTGATATAATATAGAAATGTTTAAATACACAAAAAATTTAATTAAACTTGATTTATAATTTAAATTTATTAAAAAATACTAAAATAATTATTCACAAAATAAATAAATTTCATATTGAAATACTTATTCCTTTATGCATTTGGCTTTTCACCAAAAATTTAATCAAGTAATTTGATAAATGACAAAATATATGCTTTAGATCGTAGATCTTTTCTCTTTTCTTTTAGATCGTGGGTCAGTAGTTGCATCGGTAGGAATGGTTAAGTGAGAGTTAAGAAGAGTCACTGGTGATTTGTTTTAATATTTTTTCACAAATAATCTCATTTTTAAAAAATTCTGATGAAATATTATATTTATTTAGATTTTTTTGAATTTATGTGCGATGCGTCGTTAAATTTACATCAAGTTTTCCGGGTTATTGTTAATTAGAATATTATTTTCTTCCAATTGTTTATTTTATAATCTCTGTAATCATATCCGTATTTCATTTTCTCCCATCCTTAATGAATAAAATAGTTAGATAGAAGATATAACACAAAAGAATTTCATTATGATTGAATTCTTTTAAGTTTTTTAAAAAAAAATTCCAAACGCAATCGCCCGCAACCGCAAACGCTTGTAGGAAGCAGCTTTTGGAATTCATTGATTTGAAGCGGTTGGGAGCGATTAGGAGCGATTGAGAACGTTTTATGTGATTGGTTCCAATCGCTAGCAACCGCTACCACCCGCAAACGCAGCGTTTACGGGAGATAGCGGGAGAACCAGTCAATACCTAAGTTGAAAACAAAACTTTGGAAACCCTTTTAAAGTGTGAAGTAGTTATAGTAGGATAAACTTTGACAGTATATCACATAATTGATTAGATCTGTCACGTTCATGGGTGTATTGTTTCTAAAAGGTCTAATAATGAGGGATTCAAATTATCAAGTGTAATTATGAAGTCAAAGAAACAAGTTTGAGAGACCAACCAAATCTTTATAATGAAACATGAATAAATTTAATTTTAAAAGATGGAAAATTAATTGAAATCCAGCTAGCTTTCCTTATTTAATTTGGTGGGGAAGACATATTTAGTTGTCTGAAGCATATCCATATATAAGCGTGTTCGATGTTGTTCACAAGACTTGACCGCTGACTCTCAATTACAGCTTGTTCTTCTTCTTTTAAGGGTTAGGAACGAGACGCTAAAGGTATCTTAGTTTGAAAGTCTGTGTGTGAAATTTGTCAGCAATTACAACCCTTTTGGTTTGATTTTTCTTTTCTATTCCCAAATTGCTTCTCATATTTTTCTTATAAATTACAAAATAGCGCTAATTTAAATCTTTCTTTCAAACTTAAAGTCACATTTCATAAGTTCCAAAAATAACACTATATTTTAAAACTAATATCTCAAAATAAAAAATTCAAATTCAAAATATTAAACCATAGTTCTTTAGAATTATACCCTAAATATAAAATTGATAACCTAAACCTTAAAAAAAATTCTAAAAATTAATTTTAAATATTTTAATGTGTTAAATAATATTATTTTTGGAAATGTATAGAATGTATGCTATATAATTGACAATAAAACCTTTTTAGTACTATTTCAGGGTATTTTTCTTTAATAATTATGCATAAAAAGTGTTTCTTACAATAAGGTTCAAAAATTTATCATATGTGAGATTTTAGAAATGATTGAATTAAATAAGTTTTTTCAAATATTTAGTGTAAATAATAGTTCTCTCCAAACCGGTGTTTGAGCTACAAAAAAAAAAATTAAAAATTTGAAAATAAATGAAGAATGAAATCTTTAAAAAAGCCCAATATATAATTAATGACACATCATCAATTATTGTTAAGTAAGGTTTAATTAACTCTAATTAATTAGTTAAAAGGTACAACTAAGTTACTTAATTAATCCACTTTTGTAGAAAATTTTGTTAGGGCGATGTCAACATTCAAAGTGATTTGCATTTAGTTTATTACTAGGGAATCTCCCGTGCTGGGGTTATATTTATTTTTAGTAATTTGTTTTTTTTAATTTTCTTTTTTCTTGCCACAGACCGATAATTTTTCTTTTTCTTGGATAGCTATAACCCCAAATATACAAAAAATACAAATATACAAATTCATACATTATATAACCCAAATAAACAAATAAACAATATATAAACAAAGACAATAAGTGAAAATAAAAATCTACATTACAAAAATACAAATTACAAAAAAAGTAACTAACAAAATATATAATTTGTGCTGTAGCAATAATAATAATAATAATTTGTGTTTATGAATGTTTAATATCCAAAATAAACAATAAGAGAAGAAAAAAAATTAAAAATACGTATTATTAGACATGACTTATAAACTGATGGAGGTATCATACTCCTTCCTTAACCGCTTCAACCATAACTTTTACACCAAAATAGAATAAATATAGAGTTATTAGTATAGATATTATTCAAAAAAAAATTATGATTTACCAAATATTTAGGAAGAAATTACCATTCCTCTTTTCCTAATGGAGATTTTGGAAAACTTCTTTAAAAACAACATTGGTTGTCTTTGTTTGAGGTTTTCCCTCACGATCTTAATTTTTATTTGTTTGATTTCTTACTAAGTAGATAAAGTTAACAAAATAAAAATCTCAGATTTGTTTGAGATTTTACTTTTAAAAGTTTTAAGAGTGAAAATATTAATATTAATTAAATATTTTATAGACTTAAATATATTATAATATTTTAAACTTTCGACGGAGTTCAAATATTTATAATAATTTAAACATTCTATAAAAATTTAAATATTTATAATCTCTTAAACTTTTTGAAAAAACGTAAATATATTATAATATGTTTACTTTTTAAAAGTTTAAATATACTCAAATATAATACCAAATTAAACTGTTAAATTTGGAGACCTGATAAATCAAGCTTCCTGCTCATTTGTACTCAAAACATATTAGTCATATATTTATAATGATTATGAACCATATTCCAAAATATTTAGTCGATGTGGGATATACAATACACATTTTCTGTAAATTAGTTTACAACTTTACATATATATAATTTCTGCAGTTTTTATTTTTTCCATTTATACTAATCATAATTAATTACTATAATTTCGTTAAGGAAATGTTAAAAAAATCTAAACTAAATGATGATTTGTTTTTATTTAATTGTATTAAGTTGATTTGTTGTTTCCGTAAATATCTCACAATATAAAATCAAATCAAATAAGTTTACATATATATTTATATACAATTTCGTATTTAATCTATTGATTATTTTAGAAGCAACAAAGTCACAATTGATAAGTGTTAAAGATTTCTCATTATTATTAATATTTGTAATAATAATAGGGATTAATTATGGTAGTAGTTAATATTTGATATTAATGAAGCCATTAAATACTCTCATACGAGTTTTCCTTATTTATAGGGATTATACCTCGGTTTGGTTGTGTGTGTAACTATTTTTGAATCAAATAATATACAGGATCCAAAAATTATTAATCTAGAGAACAAACAGATTCGCAAATTTTTTTTCTTCTATTTTCGGGTCACAGAGGATCCGCGTCCCGACCCGGTTAGTTTTAAGTGATCGACCCATGGGTATAATAGTCATTTAAATAAATCGAAACTATCGGATAATTTAATTAAATTAAGTGCTTCTCTAATCATTTTTAATGAAAAACCTATCAAAACAAAGTTATGGTCCAATTTGAGTTTAGTGAGTACTTTAGCTTTAATAGAATAGATATAAATGTAACTCTACACATTTCAATAAAATTACTAGCTTCATCCATGATTTGCGATTATATAAATATACGTTATAAGAAACCAAAACTATTTTAATACTAAGTTCGATGTTCTACTATCAAAATCTAATCGTTTTCACTAGTCAAAAACTAAAATTATTATTATAATAATATAATAGCTTTCTAGTAATAGCGTGGTAAAAGGTACAAATTGTGATTATGTCCAAAAATTAAACTGAGAGAAGTCATTTTCAAAGTACCAAATCTGATCTGTGTCAAGGGATCACATGATTACGTGCAAGTTTTAGAGATATTTTTATATCGCCGCCAAGATGGAACTAGTCATTGTTTGTTTAACGCGCACAACTCTTCTCAATCATTATCAAAGTTAGAAAACTATTATATATATATATATATATATATATATATATATATATAACAATCCAGAGAATGAAAATTTACATATTATCTTGAGACCAGAAGAAAAAACTCATGGAGAAGATGACCGAACCTTCCAAACAGACAACAACAGAAGAATCAGCAAATCCAGAACCAGACCAAATCTTGAGTCCAAGAAGATCGTTGCAGCTAAATCAAAAGAAATGGTGGATCTCTGTTTTATTATATCTTTTTTTAGTCTTGCTCGGAGATTCTCTCGTCATGCTTCTCTTGAACTTCTTCTATGTTCAAGACAACCGAGAAGAGAGTGACCAAGATCTACAATACAAAGGAACATGGTTGCAAGCTCTTGTCCAAAACGCTGCGTTTCCAATCCTTATCCCTCTCTTTTTCATTTTCCCTTCACCAAAACCTAACCAGGAAACCAACAATACTCGTTTCCTCTCATTTCGTCTCATCTTCCTATACGTTGTTCTTGGTGTTCTTGTCGCTGCTCACAGCAAATTGTTTGCACTCGGGAAGTTATACGCAAACTATGGCGTCTTCACTCTGATTTCGGCGACTCAGTTGATCTTTACCACGATTTTCACAGCCTTAATTAACCGTTTCAAGTTTACCAGGTGGATTATCTTATCGATAATCACCACCATTTTGATTTATGTTTTCGGTAGTCCTGAATTTGGAGGAGAGCCTGATGAAAACGAAGAATTCTACAACATCCAAGCTTGGTTAACTTTTTCTGGTTCTGTTGCTTTCGCGCTATCGCTCTGTTTGATCCAACTCGGGTTTGAGAAGTTATTGGTGAAGACAAAAAGATATGGTAACAAGAAAGTGTTTAGTATGGTCTTGGAGATGCAAATATGCGTCTCTTTTGTCGCCTCGGTTGTTTGTCTCGTGGGTTTGTTTGCGAGTGGCGAGTATAAAGAACTGAAAGGCGATAGCGAAAGGTTTAAGAAAGGAGAAACGTATTACGTTCTGAGTTTGATCGGGTTGGCTTTGTCGTGGCAGGTTTGGGCGGTCGGGCTGATAGGTTTGGTGCTCTATGTTTCCGGTGTGTTTGGTGATGTCGTTCATATGTGCACTTCACCACTTGTGGCTTTGTTTGTTGTGTTGGCATTCGATTTTATGGATGATGAGTTTAGTTGGCCTAGAATTGGTACTCTGATAGCAACAGTTGTGGCCTTAGGATCTTACTTCTACACTCTCCACAAGAGAAACAAGGCGAAGATGGTGGAACTTTACCAAAGAGAGAACAATATTGAAGTTTAGTCTCTCATGTCAAATGTTTGTTTCTGTTTCAAAATATGTTCTTGTTCTCCTGAATCCAAAACATGTTGTATTGATCTGAAATTTGTGTAATATATTTGTTAATTGTTCTATTTAGTTTGATTTTTATTTTTATTTACTACACTCATCAGTTAATGAGATTTGTCACTAATCACTATGGTTGGAAGAAAACGAAGACATTGATATAGTTGATCGTAATTAAACGAATAAACTTTGTAGCTATTAATGTGTTGGAAGACTAATATAATAGAGAGAGTGTATAATGTGAGAGAGAATTTTAAGAAATATGACTTGGAACAATTTTCTAACTTGATTACAAATGAAAGGGAGAGGTGATACATATATATAGCCTCTAAATTACAAAATATTTAGAATTAGGTGCTCATGTGTGGGTTATGTGTTTAGCTGAATAATACGATCGTTGATTTTTGAAAAAAAATTCTAATATTTGTTTTATTCTTCTTACATTTTTAATCTTTAATTTTGTACAAATTATTAGAATATATATCTATTTTCATAGTTAATATTAGTTCAATAAATTCATACTACATATTTGATGTATGTTGGGTAGAATCCATTCCATAATTATTTTATGTTTATAACTTGTCGACAAAAACGAGTGGACCGGGACCATAACTGATGAGTCGTTTTCTAGCTAGCTAATAATTAATTGTTTAACGCTCATCTCTCGTCAACCATTCTCAAGATATGGATAATATCCACAGAGAATCAAGTGTACATAATAATTTTTAAATCTTTGAAGAGAGCATAGAAAAATCATGGAGATGACCGAAGCTTCCAAACAGACAACAACTCGTGGTAACTTCACTGTCTTAACTTCGGTTAAATGCTTTTGTTCTTGAAATAAATAATTAAACTGATAGTTCCGAATTTTCTTTAACCAAAACCAGAACATGTTCAGAATCCAGAACCAGACCAAATCTTGAGTCCTAGACGATCTTTGCAACTACAGCAAAAGAAATGGTGGGTCGCTGTTGCGTTATGTCTGTTCTTAGTTATGCTAGGAAATTGTCTCGTTATTCTTCTCTTGAACTTCTTCTATGTTCAAGACCGTCGTGGAGAAGATGATAACAAACATCTACAGTACAAAGGAACATGGATGCAAGCTCTGGTCCAAAACGCTGCGTTTCCAGTCCTCATCCCTCTCTTCTTCATTTTCCCTTCACCAAAACCTTACCGTGACACCGACAGTACTCGTTTCCTCTCCTTTCGTCTCATCTTGCTTTACTTCTCCCTTGGTGTTCTTGTTGCTGCTCACAGCAAATTGTACGCACTCGGGAAGCTATACACAGACTATGGCTTCTTCTTGCTAATCTCCGCGTCCCAATTGATCTTTACCTTGATTTTCACAGCTATCATTAACCGTTTCAAGTTTACCAGATGGATCGTCATATCGATACTTCTCACTCTTGTGAGCTATGCTTTTGGTAGTCCTCAATTTGCAGGAGAGCCGGTTGAAAACGAATATTTCTACAGCATCCAAGCTTGGTTAACTTTCTCTGGTTCGGTTGCTTTCGCGCTATCTCTCTGTTTAGCTCAACTCGGTTTCGAGAAACTGTTGGTGAAGGCAAAAAGATATGGTAACAAGAGAGTGTTTAGAATGGTCTTAGAGATGCAAATATGTATCTCTTTTGTTGCCTCGCTTGTTTGTCTTGTGGGTTTGTTTGTAAGCGGTGAGTATAAGGAATTGAAAGGAGATAGCAAGAGGTTTAAGAAAGGGGAAACATATTACGTTCTGAGTTTAGTTGGATTGGCTTTGTCGTGGCAGGTTTGGGCAGTCGGGCTGATAGGTCTGGTGCTCTATGTTTCGGGTGTTTTCGGTAATATTGTTCATATGTGTGCTTCACCACTTATGGCGTTGGTTGTTGTTTTAGCATTTGATTTTATGGATGATGAGTTTAGTTGGCCTAGAATTGGTGCTTTGGTAGGAACAGTTTTGGCTTTAGGCTTTTACTTCCACACTTTGCACTACAGAAACAAGGAGAAGATAGTGGAACTAAACCAAAGTGAGAACAATGTTGAAGTTTAGTCTCTCATGTCATATTTATGTTTGTATTTTGGAAACTAGCCTCATTTTTAAGCCAATGTCTAATATCTGTATACTTTCTATTTTATAACATGTTGTTAATGAGGATACTCTTATATATTACTCTAATTAAGGGAACCGGAGATCTACAGTTTTGTTGGATCATACCAACCATCGGTATTGGTACTAGTATCCGATAATCACACATCTCCTATATATTAAAGGAATTATTGCATTCTAACACACTTTTCATACATTTTATTGCATCATAACACACTTGTTGTCCACAAGGCACTTATTGCCTTGCTTTTACATTGTTCACCCCTTATCTATACAATTTTACCCCTTAACTCCTTCTAACCAAATTTTACTTTCTAACTAAAATTGTTAGACCAAAAGAATCTCCTCCTTCCATTGGTAACTAAACATATTTGATCTTGTGGTTGTATGACTTTCACGTGTATTGTTCCTCCAAGTTGATGTTGGCATCCATATATAATCTTTTGTGTGGATATGGGAAACACAAAAGAAATAGGGTTTTGGTGAAAAGAACATGGCGGCCATGGTAATAAATGTCTTTTCCGTTTTTAGGTTGTTTACCGTGGATTGCATCTTCGTTTTTGTATCTTTTCTGTGGATTGCAATTATGTGTTTGACGAAAAACCAATACACGTTCTTCATTGCACGTTAGACATTGTATTTTCCTATGTGGTGAGCGGGCTTCTTCTGTGGATGGCGTTTGGACGTTTGAGGTCGACAAGTTTCTGGTTTCGAAGGTCGTTCCCCTATCCGACACTGTTACTTTAGCTGAACTTGAGGAGACTATAAAACTCGAATTCGGCGTTCTGAAGAAGAAGGCTTCTTTCAGCTTCTCTCCTCCTAACAACCTGCTTTTCACCACGGGTGAGAGAACTCCTCCTGTACTTGTTACTACCGATGTTGGCTTAGACTACTTCAAGCAATTGTTTAGGGAGAACCGTCATTTAAATATGTTTGTCAACTTCCAAGAGTCTAGAAACAGAGATACAAACACAGATGAGTTTGAAACAGGGGATACAGTTTCTGATATTTCTGGTCGTGGCATTCCTCTCTATGGTAAGTCGCCTGGATGTATTTTTCCAACAAGCAATGATGAGTTGGCACCTGGAAGCCAACTGGATGATGTCGTCCTCGAACGTCTTTCTGAAATGGAGGAAAATTTTAAAATTGGAGTTTCTAATGGTAAAGGTGGGAAGCGTGTGTCTGCTGGAAGTTCAGCTGGTTGTAGTTTCGGTAATAGTGTAAAGCGTGGGAGGTGTAGTTTTGATACCAATAACACTTTAATTGATGTTGATATTGAAATGGAAGGAACTGTTGGGAGGAAATCAACTATCCCCATAATACCTACCACCCAAGTTGATCCATCGCTATTGGCTGAGGTTGATGCAATAGAGTCAAAGTATTGGGAACAAGGTTGTAACAATGAAGACTGGAGAAGAGGTATTGGGTACAAGGCTGAGGGTAATGTTGAAGACTGGGGTCATAGTTCTGAAGAAGAAGAAGACGCAGAAGAAGAGGAAGAAGGACCAACTCAAGAGATTCTTACTCCTACAGGCTATGATCGAGAATTTTGGGGAAACTTTGTGGGAGATCATTTTGGTCGTGCTAATCCTATAGAAATTATGTGTACCACGAATGAATTCTTTGACCATAGGGTTGTCGACAACAGTGGGACATCATTACCAAAAGATGAGAGATTTGGTATGGATTCTGGTGGGGTTTTCGGTTTGAGTGGTGTCCCAACGGGCAGTGAACCTGTCCATAGTACAATAACCTCGTAGACACATAATGGTGGACAGGAACAGATTCCATCTACACCGATAAGGAGGTTAGAAGATGTTGATGATGAGGAGTTTGATATTCCTCCTCAGTTTGATGACATAGAATATGAGAGGGATGAGATTCCTGATCTTAACATTGACGACGATGATAAAGGCATATATACAAGGGCAGAAAATTCGCCAGCAAAGAAGATTGCCAGATAGGTTTAGCCATATAAGCAATTAAGAAACAGTTCCATTTTAAACAAACCCGGACGAAGCGAGACTACTTTGTTCTTAATTGTTCTTGTGAGCGATGCGACTCGAGGATTATGGCTAAAGAACTGAAAAATGGATACTATGAGATACGTAAAGCATGTTTGGAACATACATGCCCAGTTGAAACAAGGTGCAATTACATGAGGAAGGCGTCATCTCGAGTTATTGCTGTTGTCTTCAAAGCACAATTTAGCGACCCATCTAAAGCCCCGGTACCAATGGACCTGCAGCAATTGGTCCTTGAGGACCTAAAGGTGTCAGCATCATACAATAAGTGTCGTAGGGCTAGGGGAATAGCTATAGACAATTTGTTTGGCTCTGATGAAGATTCATATGATCAACTGGCTGAATATTTGCATCTTTTGAAGCTCGCAAACCCCGGTACTGTAACAGAAATCAAAACAGAAATCGAGGAAGATGGTAGTGAAAGGTTCTTGTACACGTTTTTGGCATTTGGTGCATCAATACAAGGTTTTAGTAAGCTCAGACGTGTTCTTGTTGTGGATGGGACGCATCTAACTGGTAAGTACAAAGGAGTGTTGTTGACAGCAAGTGGCCAAGATGGTAACTTTCAAGTATTCCCTCTAGCTTTTGCTATTGTAGATAGCGAGAATGATGATGCGTGGACTTGGTTTTTTGAAAAGCTTGAACGGATAATCGCTGACAGCAATACCCTAACCATCATTTCTGATAGATGTCAGTCCATTTACATTGCTAAAAATAGGGTTTTCCCCCTATCTCATCATGCCGCTTGTATTGTCCACTTGGCGTGGAATGAAAATGCCAAATTTCACAACAAAGGTCTTGAAAAACTGGTCACTAATGCTGCATATGCCTACACAGTTGGCTCTTTCTGGATGATGTATGGAAAAATTAGAGGAAAAAACATGGAATGTGCTAGATGGCTTGACAAAATCGGCGCTGCTCATTGGTCACGCGCATATTTTCAGGGAGACTGTTACAATCTGATGACCAGCAATATAGCTGAATCGTTGAACAAAGCATTATGGAAGGGTAGGGCGTCACCAGTAGTGGAGTTGCTTAAGTTTATTAGGGCTATGTTAACACTCTGGTTTAGTGCAAGGAGGAAAAAGTCTACCAGACACAACAGGTTGGTAACTCCGGAGGTTGATATACAAATGACAAAGAACATATCACTATTACAAGGAAGCAAGGTTGCAACTGTTTCAAGTTGGAGTTATGAAATTGTGGGGTTGTTCAACGGGAAGCACCATGTCCTTCTGGACCTGAAAAAATGCACTTGCAAACAATACGATCGAGTAAAGATCCCTTGTGGACACGCAATGTTCGCTGTCAACTACCAAGGTATTCCACCAACAACACTAGTAGACATGTACTATAAGACTTCTACATGGGTAGCTACTTACGCAGGAGTAATCAATCCTGAAGTTAACCCCAATGATCTGGGCATGGCCGATGAAGTTGTTAGGAGGAACATAATCCCTCCAAAGTCCCGTCGGCCATCTGGTAGGCCAATCAAGACCAGAATTCCATCTGTTGGTGAATATCCGGTAAGAATAGGCTAAGCTTCATCTATTTATTCAAATGTTTCTCATGCGATTGATCATGTATTAAATTGTATATTTTTTCCCCCAAGAAACCTTCAAATGGCACTGCCAGGGTTAATAGGTGTTCAAGATGCAAGAAGATAGGACACAACATTTCTACGTGTACCAATCCTATTTGATGGTGTTTTGCATCTTTTGGTGAAGAACATTAGGTTTAGAAGGCTATGAGTAATTTTTTGGGGCCTTCTTAACCAGACACTTACTTTTGCTCACTTTTAATTGACATCTATTTTGCCTTCAAGGCTGCGGTAACCGATATGAGTTAGGTATGTGCTGAGTAGCAATTTTTTGGTCCCTTCCAGGTGAGTGCTGGATAAGTGTCGTCAGCAATATTAGTATCACTTTAAGTATTTCATTGTCATATCCATATGGCATACTTACTTAATGTTATTGTAAACGTTATGAGTTATGAAACGTTCCACTATATATCTCTTTTCCCTTCCTTACATTATTACATATCGACAACATAGTATAATCCATATGGATACCTAAGTGTGGACAGCTCGATATGGTCAACTATTTACACCCCTGCTTATACTGGATTGATCGTACAACAATGGACATCAATGGCTGTTAGTCAACTTCTAATTCTCGTCTATATGCGGAATAGGTTTCTACAATAGTCCATCCATGAGGATACCCAATGCTACGAGCCCAAAACAATTCAATCGTGGACACCGTCATATACATTTATTACAAATAATCTATCCACATGTACAACAATCGATGGATAGCTCTGTGTAAAGTGGCCCAAACTCATCTGCCGAAAAAACATATCGTTTCGTTCGTGTAGTCTCATTGTCATATCCAATCCATATGGCGTACTTACTTAATGTTATTGTAAACGTTATGAGTTATGAAACGTTCCACTATATATCTCTTTTCCCTTCTTTACATTATTACATATGGACAACATAGTATAATCCATATGGATACCTAAGTGTGGACAGCTCGAGATGGTCAACTATTTACACCCCTGCTTATACTGGATTAATCGTTCAACAATTGACATCAATAGCTGTTAGTCAACTTCTAATTACCGTCTATATGCGGAATAGCTGATACCCAGTGCTACGAGCCCAAAACAATACAATCGTGGACACCGTCATATAAATTTATTACAAATAGTCTATCCAAATGTACAGCAATCGGTGGATAGCTCTGTGTAAAGTGGCCCAAACTCATATGCCGATAAATCGTATCGTTTCGTTCGTGTAGTCTCATTGTAGGTATTGTTCGACTAGAGTCATTGTAACTAGAAGTTATCGTTTGGTTCGACTACTTTCATTGTACCGTTTGGTTATATGTACATTCATTGTCGTTTGTTCATTTGCCTTCTCTACAACTCCTTATTCGATCATTTTATCTATAAATATCCTCTCATTCATCACTGAATATCATCAGTTCTTCCTACATCTTCAACATCCACCTCTTCACGCCGTGTTCTATAGGCAATCACCCCGGCTATTTCTATAAACCAACTTCTCTTCAATTTGTTAGTTCCTTTCTTTTATTTATCTTCACGTATTGTTTTAACCAAAGTTGGTTTCGGTTGTTTCATTTACAGAATCAAGTTATGGCCGGTGAAAGTTCCAGTAGACGTTGGCCCTTCGATTCAGAGTGGGAAGACATGGACGACGCTAATCCCGATAAACGTCCAAAACTCAATTCCTACTTTGAGTGGGAAGAAGAAGCACTTGAGACCATTTATGAGGCCTTTAGTAAGACTAGAGCAGTGGTTGAGGCGGAGACAAAAGATCGCTTCACATCAATCCTCCATATGCTGCATGAGCATATGAAGAAGAAGGAGGAGGCAACCGCACTCCAGCATCAAGTTGAATTAATTGACGCTCAACTCTCCCAGCTTAATCAGATTTTGGGTCAAGAACTAGTCGATATCGAGGCAGAGCACAAGCGGTTGGAGGAGACCCGAGAGTTAGCGGCGGCTGATGTCAAACAGTGCAAAGTTCCACCACCAATTGACTGGTGTAAACTGGAAGTGCGTTTCCCCGATGTTTAATTTCTGTTTACTGTTCACCTAGAGAATACCTATTGTAATGTCATCATGACACCACATTTTTGCTATCTATGATAGCATAACCACATCACCAAACTCCTACGGATACCTAATGTACTTATGCACTTATTTCCTATTTTTTAACAGTTGATACGTAATGTCTGGTTTAGCTTTAATTTTCAATATATGCAATATCTCCAGATTCCTATGAATGGATACCTTTTCGAGTTTAACTTGTTTATGTTCAATACACGTATGGTCAATATCCGTAAATTAAGAAAGTACATCCAAGCTAATAACCCAAAAAATCACAATCGTGGACACCTCCATAATATCACCAAAAATCTATCCACATGGACAGCAATCTTTTACGGCTAAAAGACATTTACAACATCGCATTTCTTCTCTACTCTTACGACTGGATTTCTCATTTAATGATGGATACATTTACCGGGTATTCTAATTTTCCAAGTTTTAGATTATCAAATTAGGGTTCTAGCCACTATTAGCTTGTGGATATTCACACATAGCAATTTCATACTAGATTAGCATATTTGCGAGGTCAGAAATAGAGATCTTACCACATCTTAAAAAGATTTTACATTTCAGTAGTTTCAGAGAATTATAATGCAAAATACAAAATAATTTTAAAACCAATATTATTTGATCCTAAGAAAAAAGCAGTATATCTCTAGAAAGGAAGAAGAAGATACACTCGATACAACTCTCCCCATTGAATTCCTGCAGCGCCTTGTGGGCAAAACAGCACTCTGGCACATCTTCAAAGTGCCAAGTATCAGAATAAGTCCCCTATCGCTTTGGCCGCATTGTGTGGATGGTACATTAGAGACTCAGCCAGCCTATCAACATCCCCAAATCGAGACTTCTTCTTGTAGTTCCAGTAAAAATCCATATCCAAAGTCCCTTCGCAGCTATTCAACATTATCCACAACAATTCAGCAATTGGGTACACATGTTTAATGGTACTCACCACTGCAATTGCCTCTTTCAAATTACAACATTGAAAAGCTAAGAATAAGTTTTTCACATACAAAGCATAAGGATTCTTGGCGTATAAACACATCCCAAAAAAGTCATCGTACACAGAATTGGGTCTTGACCAACTAACAAAATCGTAATTGCGATCCTTCCTAACAGCGGAAAGTGTTTCCGTAGAGTGAACTGCTACTCTACCTGCACATCCTGCGACAAGCCAGCTCCTCAAATGTTTGATGTCA
Organism: Camelina sativa; assembly: GCF_000633955.1. Taxonomy (NCBI): domain Eukaryota; kingdom Viridiplantae; phylum Streptophyta; class Magnoliopsida; order Brassicales; family Brassicaceae; genus Camelina; species Camelina sativa. Next base: position 9,514,832 of record NC_025700.1, read on the forward strand.
TCCTGAGCTACCAAACTTAAAATTTTTGCCAGAATTGGTGCTGGAATGTAAAGATCTTTACGTGTAGGGATCTGTAAAAGCAATAACGAGTAAATTCAGCATATCTACCAAATCTATTAATTAAAATCTTTAAAAAACAATAAAACCAACAAAAAACAAACCTCAGGATTCAGTCGAACAAGAGGCTCAGTGATAGGTTCTTTAGTTGGGTAGCGGTCACTCACACGTGTCCGAGCACTATGAGGACGAGGGAAATGTCTTCGTGGTAGTAATCGACCATGACCGCATTTACCATGAGAGCAGTTTTCACAAACGATTTTGTATGTCGGAACCATTTTTACCAATTGACTAACAGATACAATCTACGTTTATATAGACCAAAATACATTATTAAGACAAAACCCAATATACCCCCAAAATCGTTATGTTTCCATGGATATGTCCACGTGGATTATGTATTGCTGAATGCCATGAATCCATGTGGATACTAGATAATGTTCGACTTATCACCTTATAAAGGATTTTCTTAAAAGCTAGTACAATACACACCCAATAGCTGCCCACTATAAGTTCACAATAAATTGCTAAATTAAGTCAAACATACATTACCACATCCTCAATCCTCCAATTAATATGTCCATATCCTCAACACAATACTCTTTCCTCGCATTAATACTCTACACCATCCTCAATCTTTAACATTTATGTTTTACACTTTAGAGTAAGTGGGTAATATTCAGTCTTGTGTTTAGTTAGTAGGTGTTGGGGTTATTGGTTAGTGTTTAGGGTTAAGGGTTTAGGGTTTACCCTTTTGGGTTTAGGGTTTAGGGTTTAGGATTTAGGGTTTAGGGGTTAGTGTTTAGTGTTTAGGGTTTAGGGTTTAGGGTATAGGGTTAACTGTTTAGGGTTTTGTTTTTTTTGTTTACGTTTAAGTGTCCATGGTTTAGGGTTTACGGTCAAGGGTTTAGGGTTTACCCTTTTGGTTTTAGGGTTTAGGGATTAGTGTTTATTGTTTAGGGTTTGGGGTTTAGGGTTTAGGGTTAACTGTTTAGGGTTTTGTTTTTTTTTGTTTACGTTTAAGTGTCCATGGTTTAGGGTTTAGGGTTAAGGGTCTAGGGTTTACCCTTTTGGGTTTAGGGTTTAGGTTTTAAGGTTTACAGCTTGTGGTTAATGCAGTCAGGGTTTAGGGTTAATGCAGTTCAGGGTTTAGGGTTCATACAGTTTAGGTCTTCTTGTTCATTGTTAGGGATCTATTAATACTTACTGTGTGACTTTCCTTCAAATAATATACTACTCCTGTCTCCTCGTGGACAACATTAAATATTCTCTGTCCACACATTTGTGAACAAGGAAATATGTGTGGACAGATTTACCATTAGGGTTTTCCTCTATACAATAGCCTCAAAGCCGCAGCCACACAAACCTTGTCTACACGTTTTTCAAAATGTTATCCACAAAATTAGACAAAACAGATATCACCTTCCCCTTCAGATATAACCTTCTCCTACTGCTGAAAGAAACTCATAAATGCAAAGTTGTCACCTACTTTCCCTACTGTTGATGTACTATACTTTCCAAACATTTTCAAACTACTGGCGGAAAACATTCCGACCTCGATGCAAATAAGTAGCTTTTTAAACTAATAATACTTTATGCCTTACTCTTCCTCTCCTAAATCAAATCATAGCCGTCAAGTCCAGTCTTTAACCTTCACTTATTTAGACAGTCTCTCACCTTCTACGTAAACCGTAGAGCATTGTGTTTCAAATGGAGGTAACAACAACTCACTTCTTCTTTCATATCGTCTTTCAATTATTTTTTCCTTAACTATTTCAATATCTGTGCAGGTTACGACCACCACCGACTTTTACATCCCTCCACATTTGCTTGCAAAAATTGTAAGCTTAGTTGCTCAGGATGGGGTTGACGCTTTTAAAAATTTGATACAGGCTGGGCCTGATTGCAAGGATGCAGTCCTCTCCAACGAAACCCTGTCAATAGTTCGTCTAGACAAATCTGAACATTTCATCTGGTGGACCATGTCACAGTCAAGCTACAATGCTTTTTTCCGAAAATGCCTTGAAAAACAGAATCCGTACGCTCTATTGGCGGAGCTTAACAAAGGGTCAGCGTTTGATTTTCTGGTCCATCAATACACTAGGGCGGGTCAATGGGCCCCAACTTATGCCTTCCCCACATAAACAAATCTACCAATCCATGATAGCCACATCGATCGACAAGACTTACACCCACCTAAGAGGCAGCCGATAGTGGGTAGACCTAGATGCCCCCGATGCAGAAGACCCTCACACCAGCCAAACACCTGTAAGCAACAGTCCCCTTAGGAAAACCACATCGTTGTACTATTATATGTGATATTAGTATGAAAATGATGGTTCTCCCTTGTTCTTTCCATTGTGTAACCTTGTTATGCTTCCAATGTTTCATTATCAAATATACAAAATCCAATCCTAATTAAGAACTTCTATCTGGAAGAATTATGAACATAATTCACTTATGTTATCTGTAGATACGACCACGTATTTTTGTGGATACCGTAATATATACCCTGTCCACACACATTGTGTTAAACAACCTATCCAAATTTCTGTGGACCTTAAACGTTAAGATCTATCCACACATATTCTCGTAAACACGCAACAAACAGTTAGCTCCTATCCACACAACCTCGGTACTGTATGGTCAGCAATGTTGTGGATAAGCCATCATTTCTAAATTCCTGTCTATGTTAAACAACAAAACAAGTATTGCTTTTACAGATTTTTCCACATAGAAGTTACAAATCTAAAAATAAACCTTACAGATTTGATTTAAGTCACCAATGTTATGAGTAGAACATCATAACAAATAAACACACAAATTAACTGTCTCTAGAGACACGATACACATGATGTACATTAAACTACACAGAACAGCCCAAAACCAAATGCCATTTACTCGTTCTGTGATGTATAGATAAGGGCAACTAATTCAGTGTAGATTTCCATTGCATATTGAGCCCTGAATTCATCAACAATCTCGTCTGTGATGGCTGCCATTTGTTCTGGTCCATTGTCATTCGCAAGAATCTCGAGAAACTTCATAGCTACCGGGCCACAAGCACCGCACCAGTTGTTCACATAAATTCCTTCAAATCTAACCCACTTAAACTTCTCAAATCCATGAGTCTGTGAGATGGGTGGCTTGCAAAATTTGTGAATGATGAACGGTAACATCTCCACAACCGGAGCCACAAACTTCTCCACCTTTCTGATATCATACAAATCCACATTTGGATCAAGGATGTAAACGCACCAATTTGGTAGGCTTATGGCGAGTCCTACCCAATGCTCGTTTTTCCAGATCATCGGCATATATATCATGTCAATATTCTCAAACCAGTCTCAAGGACTACCTGGGAAATACCGGTCCAATAATCCTCTCCACCGCACTCTATACTTGTTCTTTGCAACTGAAAAACTTTTGTACTTCTAAAAGAGGTAGTTCCCAAGCCAAGGTGAGGCAAATGTCGAACGCTCCTTCTCTAGCACATATCTATATCTTTGTCTTAAGAAAGACACCATGACCTCAATATAATGTTTAAGACAATAAAACAAGACCTAAATAATCCCAAACCATTAGGTATACAGACTAATCCTTCTAAATAGAGCAGGAATTACCAATGTAGACACCCATTTCTGTGGCTCAACAAGTTCCAGAAAAAACTTGTTGTCAATGAGGTGACTACAACGTGTAAGGTGTTCACTGCAAGGCGTTATCTAATTAGTATACGCCATACATTAGTATCTACTAGAATATTATACCAAAAAAAATACAACGAAAAACATTAATTACGTGTTAGGTGCTTCCTTCAACGTTTTCTCAAAGGATTTAAACAGAGTGGTGTCCAGTTGAGGTAACAAATCATGCCCTCTCGAAGGACTGTGAGGGTCCTTCTTCAAGAACTCAACAACAAGTTTTTGTTCCCCTTCGGTCAATATAGCAACCTTTCTCTCCTGTGGTGGAGAAGAATCACTTACATCTAAAATATTTTCAGGTCCAACTTCTCTCTCCTGTAGGATTATACAACATATGTTAGCATACGTCATCCCCTCAAACTAAGCATTCAGAGATTTATGCCAACTATTTATACCTCCGCTTCATCGCTGGACGAGCCTTCAACTGCCTCAATATGGGTCAATGGAACTTCCGGAACTCCCTAAAACAACACTATCAAACAACCTTAGTTAATCCGCATACACATCCACATGTACAACGCCAAACATAATCAATGTACCTGATCATCGAGCTTTTCTGACGCTAGTCTCAGTATGGTCTCTGATACTACCCTCACCTAATTGTTTTATTGTTTTTGCCATTAACACCCACAATTGTTACTTACTAAACATTATAAATATTGAAACACTAAGATTACTGTACTGAAAAAATGTCATTACAAACTATTATTCACCTTATCTTCATCAAACTCCCTTTCAACGTCTGATACATGATTCACCTGTACACATACCCATATCCATGTGGACAATAAGATTGATTTTCGTATTATATCCAAACAATCATATAGACAGATTAATGCTATGACACAATGTGAATCATGAAATACAACGCTGCATGATCTACCTCATCTGATACATTCTCTGCGGCTAGGCTCATTATAGTCTCTGATGCTTCGATGACCTAATAGTTGATAAAAGATAAAACTTAAACGGTATAACAAAACACAATTACAAGGTACCATAATGATAATAAAACCACAATATCAGGTTCCTTAGGACGTTTCTACACCTTCTCTTGACAAATATGTTGTGCGCCGTCTGGTGACCCATGACCCTGACCAAAAATTTGTATCCATATGTTCAGTGAAAAAAAACTAACTATAACCGAATGAGGTGTTCATGCTTCAACTAATAAAATGATTATCCATTGTCCATGAATAAAATCATAATTATTTGAACCCATATCGCTAACACCAAATACTAAAATGATATTATATGACTACCAATCACCTTCTCTTGACCACATTCTGCTTCAACGGCTGCTGCACCTTTTATCTGCCAACAAATATGTAGCTATATGTTAAATAACATTAATCAAAGCTATAACTTGTCATCTTTATTACTCACATCCATGTGGACATCAACGCCGCTAACTAAACAAATCAAAATGTGGTTCAAAGCCAACTATTCACATTCTCCTGACCAATTTCAACAACTACTGATCCTCTAACCTATCTACAAATAAATATCCATATGTTCAGTACCACACAATCAAAGGATCCGATTGACGGAGAGATGGTTCCAGTTAGATACTAATGTATAGCATATACTAATTAGACAAAAGCCTTGTAGTGAACGCCTTGCAGTGAAAGCCTTGCGTATACCAGTTTCAACAACTACTGACCCTCTAACCTATCCACAAATAAATATCCATATGTTCAGTAACATACAATCAATGCTACAACATGTAATTTTTCCCACATCCTAGTTTCCTAACATAACTATATAACCACATTTAGATTACTCTACAAAATATAACACTTGTTTACCAACTACTTACCACCTTATCTTCACCAAATTCTTCATCACAGTCTTGTATCCCTTCACCCTGTCCACAAATCATTATCCATGTGTTCAATTTCATGAGATCTAATCTACAGCTATTGCTACAACTTTCTAATTTCTTATCTTCTCCATCATTCATTATCAACATAGATAAAAGTTACGGAAAAACTATTCCTCACCTCCTCTTCGAAAGTTTCTCGATGAGCAACTTTTCTCCGTTCTCCCTGACCACCAAATCGTATCCATGTGTTCAGTTGAATTTAAACAAAAATACATATATAACAAGTAATACTAGCTCAACATATTTACCTCAATATACCCACTCGGCGACGTCTCAATGTTCTCATGTTGTTGTGTGTCATTGTTAGGATCAAACAATGACCTAAGGATTGTATTCATTTTTTGGCACCCATCTTCCAATGTAGATTGTGCTGCAGATCCATCATCCTTTGCTTTCTTCTACAATAAACATCCAAAAAATTAGTAACATTTCGCTTACTTAAGAAATTGAATGATTGTGGTACCTGTTTTACCTCATCTACGATGTCTTTCACCTCTGTATCATAGATAGGCTTCACATCAGATAAACAGGACACACCATGAGAGTCCTGCGACATATACAATAATATCTACGACGTTTTCCCATTACAAAACGAATCATAATTTATCTCAAATGGTTTGTCTCCTTACAATGAATAGAGGTTTGCTTTCGGTGTCATATCGTGGAATGTCTACCGAACACAACCTCTCCATGCTACTGGCCCCGATCTGTATGTAAGTATTACAACCAGATTGATCAATATACATACATTGATACTAAAATAAAATTTGAAAAAAACACAACACACTAACCCTTTCTGACGAAGGAGTCCTTAACACATCCATCATATCAACATGAACATTGTCTCCCTGTTCCGTCTGTGAAAGTCAGTTGGGGATTTAAGCAATGTAACAAATAAAACTCTTCTAACCATGTATCATGAAACAAAACAGAAGAGACACCAACCTGAAACTCGTCTTTCCTCTCACCGTCTCTGTCTTCTACACCATTGTCTCCACCACAGTTGTTATCCTTTGTAAAGTCATAACCGCTATCAACCTGCTATTACAGATCGATGTTAACTAACACCACAGTTTATTTCTTCATAACAATACTAACAAGAATTAAAGACTAAATATGTATATCACCTCTAACTCATTAGCTCGCATATCATTCTCATCATTCACATCCACCTTTGATCCCGAACATTTTTTCATATGACTTCCCGTCTACTATGACACTACATTCTGTAAGGAACACTACAGCTAGTCGACCCAATACCACTAAAAAATGGGATAACTATGGACAAACCTCTATTGCCTTGACCGTCAGTTCAGGACAAACATCTACGCCAAACTTCCAATCAGGTTCATTCTAACAAAATGAAATAAACAAAAAAGTTTATGAGCAAATCAACTAGCTTAATTCATACTATGGGAAATTGTTACTAACCTCTGGTGGTAATTCAGCAACATATTGATGCCAATTGTGACGACCTTCCAGAATATCCTCACCACTTCGGTCGACCTCTGTTGCGAAAACATCCTCTGCCCCATCATTGGCCTTCGACGTTGAATCAGCCACATTATCAGCACCAACGCCATCAACATTGTCCCCCTTCAATGATATATCCTCGTCCGCCGATATAGTTTCATTTGCTTTTGACTGGAGTAACTAATACTTTTCCTATTGATCCGGTGAACTTGACGAAACTTTCTGCCCAAACATATTTTCTTCTTTTTCTCTTTCAACCTCCCTTGCATTTTCTTGAACTGCCCCTCTAACTTTTTGAACGTCACTTCATATTCGGTCCTAGGATCACCTAACTGCTTCCCGAACCAACTCTTTAGTTCAGACAACTCAGTACCTTCAACGTCATCCACCACTGTAGGACTTTTCTTCTTTTTGAAGCTCCCTCGCCTTACTGAAAGTTTTTGCGACTGAACTCCTTGGCGGGGGAAAATGTGCTTTCTGTACACAGTCTTCTCTTTATTGTCTCTAACGGTAATTAAAGGCAATGACATATCCCCTCCTGACCACTCTTTTTTCGAGAAAACGTGTCCTCTTACTATCGGCGCCTCCAAATACATTATCTTTTTGTCTTTAACTTCATCATCCCACTCTCCCCAGCCCTCGTCCGGTGGATCAACAACACGATACGAATTAACCACCAACTGTGGACTCGGATATGTTAGTAATCATACTATCCACGTGGTCACCTATTGAAAAATATACTATCCACGATTCCAAAAAAACTAAGAAAAACCAATATACTTACTTTGCCTGCTCTTTCCGTAACATGAATGTCTCTCAAATTAAGGTTGTTTTTGGGAAACACAAGTGAATCCCAGTCCAATATGGTCCTCCTGTCATTAGCCCCTGGTATCTTCTCCAGCAGGCCGGATATGTTGCTATAAGCAAGTAACTGTAGTGCCAAGGAAAACCTGACAACCGGATAGTCTTCTGCTGCAATTTCTCTGTAAATGTAGCAACGACATCCTTGCTTTTATCCACAACTCTCAGTCTCTTGTTAACATGAGTTATTGGCAACCTACTCTCTGGCCTGATTGACGCTATTATCTTCAAGAAAGCTTCTCGCCCCCAAGGAAAAGCGAGGAATTCATCAACGTCTTGCAACATCTCCACATACTTGAAAGTCGGACGATGTGTCTGGGTTTTGGCTATTAGGACATCATCAACAATAAGAAGCAGTGCAAGCCGAAGTTTCTTGTTCCCATCTTTGATTAATGGGTCTTCAAAGACTTTACTAACATCCGCCAATGTCTTCTTCCGATCTTCTCCGATCAACTCATCCCAGAAACTTTTCTCCTCTGATTCAGTAACATGGTCGTAATCTGGGTCGTATTCTTCAGGGAACTCTCGGCAATCCAAACCAGTTACAGCACCAAACTCAACCAAAGAAAACCTAAGTGGCTGTCCACCGAACACTATCCACAATTCATACTTCTGTTTGGATATTACCAGTATGCATAATAGAGCGTGAAGTAACTTGCAAGATATTGGACACTTAGCAACCGATAAACTAAACAAGGCTCCCAATGGTGAATCCAAAATCCGATCCATTTCTTGTGTCCCTTTCAGCACATCGCGTATTAAATTGAGAATATCGGGTTTTGAGTATATGTTAAGCCTTGCATCTGGGTAGCGGTCTGTTGCAAATAACCGTGGAGGCAGCCGAATGTCCCACTCCGAATTACTTTCCTCCGCCGTTTCTACACTGGTTTTTGTTGGTGAGTAAGGTTTCTCAATTGATGGACGTATGAAAAAACCAGTGATACGACGATTACCTGTCATCGGAATAGATGCACGAACACTGACGACAAGGTCGACTGAAACATGGGTTGCTATTTTTCAAGACTATGACGGAAGGAATTTCCAGAAAATCGCCAGCGGCGGATCTAGGTTTCCAAAGTGACGGAAGACGAGAAAATACTTTTTACTTCGGGGTCAAAAAAAAATAATTGATCCCAATAATAAGTTTGTAAAAAAAACAAAAGTGAATTATCTCCTCAACAACAAAAACGATGTCGCTTAGTCTTCTAGTTACGATTTCCGATTTCAGAGACATTAGTTAAAGGGTATGTCAGTCTTCTTACAGCCCAAAAGTGCCCTATGGACAAGAAGTGTGTTATTTGCACAACTTTCTTACATAAGTGTGCCACAGTGCCAATCTCCCTATATTAAAAGAGAAGCATTCTTAAAGAAAAGCTCTATATTAAAAGAGAAGCATTCTTAAAGAAAAGTTGACGTGTCATCGCCAGAGAGCTTTGTGCCCAATTTATTACTTGCCCTTAATATTCTATAATATTACATAAAACTGTCATTGCTATTCAATTTATTTATATGCACAATATTTTGTTCCTATAAATTCTAAAATTGGTAAATATTATTCAAATATTAATAAAGATTATCCCCTACATGTTTTCGAAATTATTTTCAAAACCTATCTATTGTAATATGATAAAAAATTATAACATGAGATGTAAAAATATATATTTAAATAATATTTTCAAAAATATAAATAATATTATTTTTTATTGTTTAAATATTTTTGACCAAAGAGGAAATTGAAATTAATTTTGAATAATAGATATTGGAAAATCTTTTTTTAAAAATTTGACGGCATCTTAAATTTATTCTAAACTATAAAATATTTAAACTTATGCAAATACTAATTTTGAGTTTTCCATATAGAAAATTTCTAATATATAAGACTGACATATATTAAAGATTCCTTAATTTCAAAATTAACATATTAAAAAATATAAAATCTTATAGATATTTAATATTATTTTTTAAAGATTTCGAGAGATGGGTTTTTATAGACAAAAAGATATTATATCCCTTATGGAGTATGACTACTAGAACGGGTTTGACCCGCTTAAGAATTCAGGTTATTCGTTTCGAGAAGTTTTAATCTTTTTGATAGTTTTTATCCGTTTCATAATTTACAAGTTATATACAGTTCTGATTAATCATTAATTCGATAAACGTTAGATTCGGGTTTGTTGTTTTGTGAATCTTAATTTTATGTTGAAACCTTTATTATTTCCAAAATCACAAACTGAATGAAACCAAACTAATATAAGTTTGAACTGTAAATGATTTAACAAATAATTATATCTGTAAATGTAACTCTATGTACATAATTATATCTATAAATGTAACTCTATGTGTACATACTATATTACAAACCTTATAGTAAACATAGTTTTTGAAATCAATCACGCACATACGTGCGAATCCGTACCTAGTTCTGCATTATTCTACATAATTCATAAATCACATTATCTTTGGCTCCGGAATCCCATATCTCCTGATGTAGAAGCATTAACCATCCATCGGGATCAAGGAGGCTTTCACGTTTTAAAATAATAATAAAAGTACATATTAATTTTATTAACATAATTTATTTTAGCATCAAATTTTATTAATTTATGACAACAAAAATTAAAATAAACATCAGTTTTTATTGATGTAAAACTTGTATCATTTTAAAAAGTGATCTTACCAAATATATATATAATTTTTATTATTATGAAAATTTTAACTGATCAATATTCAATTTAATAATATAACTACCAACTTAAAATGCTATGTTTTTTAAGAAAATAAAATAACTTAACATGTAAAATGTAAACTGTAGATGCAAAAAAGTGTAATGTGTGACTAAGCATATGCATTGATGACTCTCTCAGTATTTCAAGACGCTTTCACAATAAACTTAACTTATCTTTTTTTTTTAATTTGTTTTAAAACCATGGTCAACCTTTTTTAAAAGAATAAGGTTGACCGGATGCTAAAATAAAATCTTATACTAACTTTATCGAATTATCTGAGAATCATATACAGGATTAGAAAATAGTTAGAACTCCATTTTGAGCATTTTCATTGAAAAATAAAAATTTCCACTGCATCCATGCAGTTGATGAATTTGTTTGGTGAAATTCTCCATGTTTTAGACTGGTTTCTACTTTTTAAACTACCCTCCTAAAGATAATTTATTCAGAATAGTTTACAAAATGTTTTCAAACAACTATAACCATCCAAATCGAGCATACCACACACATCAATGGACAATGGTTGAGCTATGTTGACCATCCGAATCGAGCATACACACACATCGATGGATTATCTCTCCTTACTAGCTAGCACTAATTAAAGTAAACATGTCATGACTCTTAACTACACCATATGCCTTCTTCTTTAGACGATTTCATAACTTTTATATGAATATGAACATCATTATGATGGATATATAAAAGTACGCATCAGAGTTTGAGTGTTGATTAACCATAACCATAAGCCAATTACTTCACATATTACAATATAAACAAATTCTCTTAATTACTTCCTCCATAGCATTTACGAACAAGAAAAATCTTGTATAGATCAATCAACTCTATTAGAATCGAGCATACATATATATACATTGCTACACTCTTAATTTACTCTAATTAAACCTTAATCATATCGAAACCACATAGCTGCAAATAATTACTTGCTTTTGTCGTCTCCTATTTAAGTTGATCATCATGATATCATCCATGGATGACCTATTATTTTCATATGTGACAATGATTATTATGTAATTGTTTTTAAGTCCCATTTCCCACTATGGTTAGAGTATTTGTTCTTAAAATATGTATATCAAACACACAATAATATCATTTTCCATAACAGAGAGTAAGAAAAATTTTGGATTTCTTAAAAACCATTTTAGTAACTAGGAAAATAATCAGAAACTAAATGAAGTTAAACCAAGCGTATATCTAAATAAAGTTTATGATTTTTTATATATAATTTATCTTAAAAAGAAAACTTGTGCATGGTGATAGTTGGATAGACTTATATACAATGTATACTTGGTACTTTTGATTAGAAAGACATAAAATAAGATAATTATATTATAATTTTATTGCATTTGTGTTCATCATGGCAAAAAGAAAAAAAAAATACATACTATCAATGCTAACTGCAAAGACAAATATTGGTTTTGATGATCACTTGGTGCAACAACATTTGTTTTTGAAAATATCAGAAGTAGCACATTGTCCGGATGAAAACCCAGCCTTAATACAGTCTACCTTATATTTACCATTCCCGTACGTCCCCGAACAAGTAGTCGGGCACATATCATCGATTCTCCCTGTTGGTTTGATCTCTGCATGTCCACAAAGTCAATGTTCTTTGCTTTCAAATGATGAAACTTAAATTAGTAAAAAACAACATAGAAATAAAAATGTTACCTGAAGCCAAGACGTTGTAACTCGACAAAGAAGCTGCCAATACTATCAAGAGTAAAAAGGTCACTGAAGTCATTGTGATGCCCATTTTCTTGCTTGTTTTATACTCTATGTATCAAGTTATCAACTATAATGTAGTATAATATTGGAGAAATCTGTTCTGTGATTTCTTAGATTGTAATTACAAGCTCTATTTATAGGGCATTTAGGTTTTTTTGGTTAAAAAAAAAACGTTTCCAATTCGTTTTTTGTTACCATTGATGCATCTTTCATATATACTAATGATATATTTCTTAACATCGCTGGCTCTTCCACATATATTAAACAATATTTTTTCTGACTAAAAGATATTTTTATTTTTATGACTATGTTTACATACAAATATTTTTTTAAAAGAATTTGTTTAAAAACCAAGGTTAACCTTGAATAAAAAATAAGGTTGACCGGATGCTAGAATAAAATCATATACTAACTTTATCGAATTATCTGAGAATCATATACAGGTCTAGAAAATAGTTACAACTCCATTTTGAGCATTTTCTTTCAAAATTAGTAATTTCCCCCGCATCCATGGAGTTGATGATTTTTTTTGGTGAAATTTTCCAAGTTTTAGACTAGTTTTTATTTTTTAAACTACCCTCCTAAAGATAATTTATTTAGAATTGTTTAGAAAATGTTTTTAAACAACTCTGACCATCCAAATCAAGCATACCGCACACATAAATGGACAATGGCTCAGCTACGTTGACCATCTCAATCGAGTATACACACACATCAATGGCTCATATCTCCTTACTAGCTAGCACTAATTAAAGTAAACATGTCATGAATCTTAACCACACCATATGCCTTCTTATTTAGACGATTTCAAAACTTTTATATGAATGTGAACATCTGTAACTCCCGCAAACCAAAACTCTGCGTTTTGGGGGTGGGTGTCGATCGACACCCATGTTGGTGTCGGTCGACACCACTTATTTCTGGTTCGACCAGATTGTTTTAATTATTGATTTGGACCGGTTTAGTTTAAGGAAACCATTGGACCAAGGTTTAAAAAGGAGAAAACGACCTAGGGTCGTGTTTTTATTGTCTCACGCCGCTTTGAGAGAAAAGAAAAGAGAGAAAACTGTTCTAGAGGTTCTAGAGGGAGATTGTGAGATTTAAAGGCTTTGTGGGTGAGATCTTGCTGTGGGAGTGAGGATTCAAGGCTAGGAACGTGTGGGAAGCTTGCTGAGAGTGTGGATTCGTTCATTGTTGGTCAGAAACTTCCTGCAAAGAGGTGAGTGCATGACCATGGCTAATCTAAACCCTTGATTTCCTTGTTCTTGCTTGTTTGTTGTTGTTTTGTGTGTTTTCTTGCTGGGGATTGGATTATACAGGTTCCTAATGATGTTTCCGGCATGGGTTTTGAGTATTGGATGATTTGGAGGAGATTGGGAAGCCAGATTCGACTCTCGGCTTCGTGCGGATCGTAGTTGCAGGTGGGCGTCGATCAACACCAGCAGAAATGGGCATCGATCGACACTGTGTGGTAGTGTCGGTCGACACCAATGCCAGTGTCGGTCGACACCAGTGCCAGTGTTGGTCGACACTAGGCTGGTGTCGGTCGACACCTCCCTTCCAGTGTGACGATGTTCGTTTTTCCTGGTTTGTGTGTTTTGTTTGTTGATTGTTTGGAACATTGGAGTCATTGTTGCTTGTGTGTATAGCCCAGTAGATGGGAGGATTTCCTCACTGAGTATTTATCAAATACTCATGCATCTCAATTTGTGTTTGTGGTGCAGGTAAAGGCAAAGTGTGATCGTGGAATCAAGGCAATGAAGAGGAAGATGTTCTAGGGACTCGATTGGATGTTGTATGGCATTGCTAGCTAGAGTTGGGTCATTAGAAACATTATTAGGATTGCCGGTTTGGTGTTTCTTGTTGTTTCACATTGAAATGGTTAGGATTGGTTATTGGTTATTTGATTATGGATTATTATTGGTTATTTAATTGGTATTGTTATTCTGCTGTTATTTGTGATTGTGGTTAGATGGCTAGTGGGTATGGGACCACTAGTCGTAGTTAGTTAGTTAGTTATTATTATTATTATTATTATTATTATTATTATTATTATTATTATTATTATTATTATTAAAAAAAACGGGTCAGGTCGTTTCAACATCATTATGATGGATATATAAAAGTACGCATCTGAGTTTGAGTGTTAATTAAACATAAGCATAAGCCAATTGCTTCATATATTACAATATAATCAAATTCTCTTAATTACTTCCTCCATAGCATTTACAAACAAGAAAAATCTTGTATAGATCAATCAACTCTATTAGAATCGAGCATACATATATATACATTGCTACACTCTTAATTTACTCTAATTAAACCTTAATCATATCGAAACCACATAGCTGCAAATAATTAATTGTTTTTGTCATCTCCTATTTAAGTTGATCATCATTATATCATTCATGGATGAATTATTATTTTCATATGTGACAATGATTATTGTGTAATTGTTTTTAAGTCCCATTCCCACTATGGTTAGAGTATTTGTTCTTAAAATATGTATATCAAACACACAATAATATCTTTTCCATAACAGAGAGTAAGAAAAATTTTGGAATTCTTAAAAACCATTTTAGTAACTAGGAAAATAATCAGAAACTAAATGAAGTTAAACCAAGCATATATCTAAATAAAGTTTATGATTTTTTTTTTTATATAATTTATCTTAAAAAGAAAACTTGTGCATGGTGATAGTTGGATAGACTTATATACAGTGTATACTTGGTACTTTTGATTAGAAAGACATAAAACAAGATAATTTTATTGCATTTGTGTTCATCATGGCAAAAAAAAAAATACATACTATCAATGCTAATTGCAAAGACAAATATTGGTTTTGATGATCACTTGGCGCAACAACATTTGTTTTTGAATATATCAGAAGTAGCACATTGTCCGGATGCAAACCCAGCCTTAATACAATCTACTTTACATTTACCATTCCCGTACGTTGCCGAACAAGTAGTCGGGCACATATCATCGATTCTCCCTGTTGGTTTGATCTCTGCATGTCCACAAAGTCACCACACATGCATACATATCATATACAATCATATGTAGATTATAGATATGTCAATGTTCTTTGCTTTCAAATAATGAAACTTAAATTAGTAAAAAACAACATAGAAATAAAAATGTTACCTGAAGCCAAGACGTTGTAACTCGACAAAGAAGCTACCTATACTATCAAGAGTAAAAAGGTCACTGAAGTCTTTGTGATGCCCATTTTCTTGCTTGTTTTATACTCTATGTATCAAGTTATCAACTATAATGTAGTATAATATTGGAGAAATCTGTTCTGTGATTTCTTAGATTGTAATTACAAGCTCTATTTATAGGGCATTTAGGTTTTTTGGTTAAAAAAAAACGTTTACAATTCGTTTTTTGTTACCACTGATGCATCTTTCATATATACTAATAATATATTTCTTAACATAGCTGGCTCTTCCACATATACTAAAGAATATTTTTTCTGACTAGAAGATATTTGAATTTTTATGACTATGTTTACATACAAAACTTTTTAAAAAAAATATTTGTTTAAAAACCAAGGTTAACATTGAAAAAAAAAAGTTTACCAATATAAGCATATTCTCTGAATTACTTCCTCCGTAGCATTTACGAACTTGAAAAATATTTTATAGATCAATAAACTCTATTAGAATCGAGCATAAATATTTATACATTGCCACACTCTTAATTTACTCTAATTAAATCTTAATCATATCGAAACCACATAGCTGCAAATAATTAATTGCTTTTGTTGTCTCCTATTTAAGTTGATCATCATCCATGGATGACTTATTATTTTCATATGTGACAATGACTATTGTCTATGTTTTTTTAAGTCTCAATCCCACTATTGGTGGCTCTTCTACAATAATATCCTTTTCCGTAACAGAGTAAGGAATTTTTGGATTTCTTGAAAAGCATCATAGTAACTAGGAAGATAATTAGAAACTACATGAAGTTAAAACCAAGCATCTACATAAGATTTATGATTTTTTTTATTTCTCAAAAAAAAACCGTGACGTGGTGTGTCAATAATGACATAATGTGACAATCTGTTCTGCAGATCCCACTAGTCCACCGCTAGCCGCCCCAACGGACCGTCCGTAGACCCCGCTAGCCCACCGCTAGCCGCCCAAACGGACTTCAAACTTGCCCTGCGAGCATCGATCTTAACCCCTCACTATAGATATCCCAATCCACCAGTAGGTTATTGGTGTGCCAGGCGTTCCTCGAACCCTGGTCCCGACCCTTTAACAACCTTCCCATAGGACAAGCTGCCACCAATTGATCTGATAGCATATTTATAAGTACAAATGCAGAAAAAAACATGCTCGACATGTCCTTATTGTAAAGATGCCTTATTATTCGCCCTCGGATGACGGCGAAAACCGGACAAACCGAACCGAGGAACCTGACATATATATGGCTGCCAATTTTTGGTTTAGGTAAAACCGATCGGTTATGATTACCGAGCCAACCCGAAACCGACTCCGCATTCTGATTAGAATTGTCCCAAACGGTTTGCTCTTCACTAACCCTGAGCTCACTTCTCTCTTTTTTTTTCTTCGAGTTCTCTGTCTCCTCTCCTTGGCGACACCGGAAAAAACATCTCTGCTCATCTTCTCCGATCTTTCACTCAATCAAATCTTCTCTTCTCCATCTTCGATTAAGCTTCATCATCTTCGACATCATCTTCATCATTTCGTCTCTCGCCTTTCTCTGGGATTCAAACCCTAATCTGCAACGTAAGCTTTTCTTCTTTCTCCTAATCACTTCTTCCTTCGATTAATTGTTATTCTGTGTATGTTATTCTAAGTTTTCGCTATGTTTATGGTATCGATTTGGGTCATTTAGGGTTAGGGTTTTAAAATCAATTTGGGGCTTTCATCATAAACGATTATTCTCTTGTTTAATTATTGTCTTGCGGTTTGTTTATGGTCATAACTTGTGTTATGGTATCGATTTGGGTCATTTAGGGTTAGGGTTTTAAAATCAATTTGGGGCTTTCTTCATAACCGATTATTCTCTTGTTTAATTGTTGTCTTGCGGTTTGTTTATGGTCATAAATTGTGTTACGGTATCGATTTGGGTCATTGAGGGTTAGGGTTTTAAAATCAATTTGGGGCTTTCTTCATAAACGATTATTCTCTTGTTTAATTGTTGTCTTACGGTTTGTTTATGGTCATAACTTGTGTTATGGTATCGATTTAGTTCATTTAGGGTTAGGGTTTTAAAATCAATTTGGGGCTTTCTTCATAAACGATTATATTATTATACAGTTTGTTTATTTGTTGTCCTACGATTTGTTTACGGTCATAACTTGTGTATTTGTATTAATTTGGGTCATATATGGTTAGGGTTTACTTTAAAACTTCGATTGTCTCTGAGATTTAGGTGTTTTTTTGAATGTTTTGAGATTAACAAATAGTAATCTCTTTTCCTTTTGTATATTGTAGATGTCTGAAGAGTACATCGACATGGAACCTCCACCTGAACCGCAAGTGACAGAAGCAGAACAAACTCAAGCTGAGAATAAGCGTAAGGCACCTACCTCTGGAGCTGATAAGCCACCGAAAGCACGGAAGAAGTATGCTAAAAGAGCACCTTGCTGGGAACACTTTCTGCAAAGAGATGAATATCTCACTAAGAGCTACTGTAAGTATTATGGTGCAGAGATATCTTTTTATTCGAAGACAGTAGGCACTAGTCCTATGATAGGTTACATACGTATGTGTAAGCAGTACAAGGATTGGGTAGAAAAGGAAAAGCAGCAGGTTCTTAGTGGTGATAACAAAGGGAACTTGAAGGTGATTAAGTATGATCCACATATGTTTAGGAGGTCAGTAAATGAGATGGTAGTAGTCAATGAGCTACCATTCTCATTTGTAGAATCTGAGGGTTAGCAAAGGTTTTGTTTCAATGTCTTCCCTATGTATAAGACATTCTATAGGAGGAAATGCACTTAAGAAACTGTTAGGATCTACCTGGAACAGAAAGCTGCCTTGAAGAACTTGTTCATTGTTGAAAAACAAAGGGTCTCTTTAACAACATACATATGGACATCTCCGACAACCTCCTACAACTACATGGTGATCACTAGACATTGGATCAATGCTAACTGGGAAATGCAGAAGAGAATATTTAGCTTTAAGGTCATCACAAATCACAAAGGAGACACCATTGCAAGGCAGTTGCTGGACTGCATAGAAGATTGGGGAATCTCAAAGGTTTTTACAGTGACAGTGGATAATGCAAGGAACAATGTCATACCAAGAACAAAATTTGCGTCAAGGTAAACTTCTAACTCCTTTGTGTTGTTGCCTTATTGTATTGTGTTTTTTTTGGATATCTTGTCTTGTGTTAGTTTGTGTTGTTTTAAGTTTGTCATATGATATGCTAAGATTGAACTGATTAGTTTGTGATATGCTAAGATTAGCTTGTGTTTTATTGGATGTCTTGTCTTGTGTTTAAATTTGTCATATGGTACGCTAAGATTAGTTTGTAATATGCTAAGTTTGTGTTGTTGTGTCTGTTCTATGATCCGAAGCTTGTATGTTTGTTGTTGCTTCTTTCTTTCATACGGCTATTAATGCAAAATGAAGCATTAATACATATGTTGATTGTAGTGCTGACAGGTTGCTCCGAAGAAGAAAAATAGACTTTATGGAGTTGGTTCTTTGTAAAATGAAGCATCATCAGCCCATTTTGGTCCATCGCTTCAGCCTACTGATGATCCGGTGTCCTTGATAAGAAGCTCGCTGTCGCTGAAGCTACACTCGCAACTCAAGCCACTACTCTGGCAACTCAAGCCTATCAACTTCAAGACAATGAAGAAAAAATGCAATGATGCATATTTTGACTACCTTGCCGGGAAGGATCCTGAGTTTGCTACTAAGTTTGGAAGCATAACCCCGAGGACGACTGAAGATGGAGGCTCCAATCCAACAACCAATCCAACCATACCAGGAGGCTCCAATCCAACCATACCAGGAGGCACCAATCCAACTTTACCTGAGACAGCAGACGACACTGCTACCGGCACTCGCACAAAACAAGAACCAGAACCGGAACCGGACTTCTCTCTCTATCACCATCTTTTTAAGACAATTTCTGTATAAGTTTTAATTTTTTTTTGAACATGGTTCTAAAGACAATTTATTTTTGCTAATCAAGAGAAATGTTTCAATTTAAATATATGTTTAAATTTTATTTTCTATTTTGATTACATTTTCTGTTTATAAAAATTAATGTAAAAATATAAAATCAAAAATCAAAAATACAAATATCAAAATGAAAAAAAAAAACCAAAATCCGTAGCAAATTTATGCTACGGATTTGCGATGAATGCAAATAATTGCTACAAATTTGCGAGGAAACATATTTCTGAGTTTATAAGATTATTAATATTTTGCGATGGAAATGATGTCGAAAAACTCTTGCAAAATTAATGATGATACTTTTTGCAAGAAAGTTGCGAGTAATATTGACCATCGCAATTTGCGTGTGGTTTGCGACGGATTTATATTCGTTGCAAAATTTGAGAGGGAAGTGCTTCGGTTTCCAATTTGCGAGACGCGTATTGCGAGGAAATGACGTTTCTCGGAAATCTGTCACTATGACCGTTTTGCGAGGGATATGCGACAAATCTTGCCGTTGCAATAGGCATGTTTTCTTGTAGTGAGATAACAGGGGATAGTACTGACTTTTGAAGCTGCTCTTTTGTCTACTTTTTGATGCGGATTAGCATGCTTTTGTCACAGTGATGTGATCATGGATGGAGCTAATGAGGAGAAGCTTGCAGCTGAGATTGTAGCTGAGCTTGAACCAGAGGAGCTTGTAGCGGAGGAACCATTGCTTGTACCTGAAGGACCAATAACTAAAGCAAAAGCTAAGCAGTTAAGGAATGCACTAAATGGGCTTATTCAAGAGCTTATGCCCAAAGAGAGCATGAAAAATTATATTGGGGATGTTGTCTATCAAGTCCAACCCACTTTGAGCCTAATTCAAGTCCAAGAAAACCCAAAATAATCATTTTATTTTGTGGCCAGAGAAGAGTGACACAAAAAGAGATACATGCACCTTGGAGGGAGGGATACATGCACCAAGAGTTGAATCTTCATTCAACTATCTATCTTTAATGTTTTAGTCTTCAAGAATAATTAGTTCTTGGCTTTGTTACCAAGTTTTCTTTCCTATATAAACTCATGTAAGATCAATGAAATAATCATCCAACTTTTTATCAAAACCTTTTCTTTTCTTTGAGAGTGATTCTCTTCTATTCTTTGTGAACAAAATCGATTGCTTGGTGTGATTCCAACAATCAAAACCGACTAATTGGTGTGATTCCAATAGTCAAAACCCCGATTTCCTTGGTGCGAGGCTGAGAGATCCGATCTTTTTGGTGTGAGGCTAAAAGATCAAACCGGTATATCAAGAGTCTTTCCGCAACTCTTGTGCGACCATTCGTTCCACCATCCTTATTCTTGAGACTTCATCGTATTTAGAATCAAGGTGTCTCTATCTACCAACTCGAAGGTGCCGAATCCTTGGGAGGATCATATCACACAGCAAACAACTCTGGTAAGAGTTGTTAACTTCTGGATGGTTATGTAGGCGCTTCTTCATGTAATAGCTAGCTTAAACATTGATGATATGCTAGCTAAAACATGATAATATGCTAGCTTATTAGCTTCTGGGTCTATAATGGTTGCTAGATGTAAAACTCGATCAAAAACTAGCTTATCTTCTATAATGTAAGGCAAGTGATTTGTGTTCTATTTTGTTGTTTTTGTACTCTGTTTATGTTGTATCTAGTCACAATTGTTCTCGGAAGCTTTTTAAAACTTGATAACCGACCCGATTAACCCCGTTTAAACCAAACTGAATTTAATTTCGGTTCTATTCGGCATAGATTTCTAAAATCCAAATTTTACACCACCCGAACAACCCGACCCGTATAACATGTTCTTTCAAACGCCCAGGGAAAACTTTAACGCTAGCGGATAACACGTGTGGACTTTATTAGAAGATTTTGCATGTGAACTATTTCACTCGGTATCCCGAAGATTTTCATTAACCGGTTCAAGTAGTTCCCCAGCAAATCGTTCGCAAAACATGAAGAAACAAAACATGCCTAAGAAAATGATAATAAACTCACTGACCAAACTAATGGTTTTTTTATCTTAGGCATATGAGAAGCATATAGTTACCTGGCCATACAACCTTGGCCGTAAGACAAACTTTGAACATGTTTTCTCTCCATCATCTTTGTCTGCCTAACAAACTCGTGCTTTTACGGTCAATTCTCAACTTAATAAAAGAACACAATCAAAGCTCTGAAAAGTTTGTTTGTTTCTTTTGTTTAAAAGGTATTTAGAAGTGATAAAATGTACTGGTTCGTGCCATTGTACACTCAGAGCCGGTGTTGAGGCCAAGCAAGCCAAGCATGTGTTTGCACCCGTTAAAAATATTTTGGGTCAAAAATTTATTAATTTTCTTCAGCTTTGTTGGTTTAGGTAAGAGTTCAAGGCTCTCTGTCACCCAGTAATTGTCTCGGTATATTAATATACCCTGTCTTGTTTATTACATGTTTGTGAATTTTGTGAGATATTTGTCTCTTACTTTTTTTGCGTGAAAAGAAATATCTCAAGTATCTATCTTTAGACGCAGCAAACGTGTTCCTTTGATATTCATAAATATACATTTTTATTATCATTCACTGATGAGTGATGATATCTATCTTCTATACGGAGTAGTGATGTTGCTCATTTCCGCAAAGTCCTGATGCTCCATCACCACACAGTCCAACTGCATTGGACCAACACTTTGGATGTGTTTAGCCTTTTTAAAATCGAAAATATAGGGAATAGTAGCCGAAGAACATGTTGTTGGGTCTTCGTGAACTGATTTTGGGCCAGTTCCAGCCTGACGTGGCAACCCGTGAATGGATACGATTTTTTGCAAAGGAGAAAACATTTCATTTCTCCATTTGTTCGAAATAGCTGCTAGGGTTTTCCTTCTTTCTCTCCAAAGCAGCGATAGCTTCTTGGTCACCATCTTCTCCGATTAAGCTGTGTTTTCCGGCCATTAAAACACCAAAATGGAGATCTCCTCCATGTCGAAATTGATTGACAATATATGGAATAAATTTGGACATTAAACTATGTATTAATTAAATAAAATATTTTTGTGCTTTAATTAAGTAATATGTTTTTTTTATATATATTTAATTTTTTTTTGTTTCATAAAAATTTGGTATTATATTTTGAATTTTAGTATAAGTTTTTTAAGTTTGCAATTTAAATGTTATTTTTAAAATTTTTAAAATTGTAATATATTTTAGATTATTATATTATTAAATCTTATAATCTTAAACATGTTTTCCCGATAACCAACTTCTTAAACAAAAATCTAAACTAGTGTTCTTACATTATTTTAATAATATTATTACTCTAACAACACCCAAAAAAATTCTCTCCGATGCAGATGCCCTTCAGCTTTTTGCGTACTTGAAGTCCATGGGCCTACAAAAACAAAAACACATTAGATAATAAGCATTATTAGATATTTAACTAATGAAAAAATATAATTAAATTATGCCCATGTTTAGAAAGAAATCCATGAAAAATATACATAAATGGTATGCGAATAAGCATTAGCCAAACTGTAATTACCATTTGGACAAGATTTTTTTCTTTTTCTCACCACACAAACTGCATAATAATAGTTGTCAAAAAAAAACTGCATAATAAAAAAGGGTTGAAAGACAAAATTTTCTCATTGCACCCAACAAAAATTGCTCTGAGAATTTTACTTTTTGATTTAAGGTATACACTCTTTTGAATCACTCTCATGTTTACTTTTTGATTTTGTGATTGAAAGTTCTCAATTTTGGAGTTTCTCTTTACAGTTTTCGTTATATTTGATTGTTTGGTCTTGAAATTGAAGGGTATGTGTGTTTTTCTCTTTTGTTATGGCAGTGAATCTGAGGTGGAGATAGACGCCACATCAGCGAATTCAACAACCCTTAAGGTAACACCACCACTAAACGAAAACCATTTTTACTGCACATGTACACTTCAATTACCTTGCTTTGTGTATCTCGTAATAATACTCATAGATAATATACATTTATGTTTCGCACATTTAATTTATATCTCTTAACTTTTGGGATTTCTAAGTGTATTAATCATAAGGGTTTTGTTTATACCAGTTTCTTTTTGTTTTAAGTGCTATTTGATGCGGACATAAAAGGTGTTTTAACTTAGAGTTCTGGTTGTGTCTTTTTGTGATGTGTAGTTTATGGTTTAATCAACAGTTATGTTTTTTTTTTAGTTTTCCAATAATGACCATTTTATTCAAATTTTGTTTTAAGGATTATGCCTTTTTAAGTATCACAATTAATGTGTGTCTTTCTTCTATACATGGAAGACATTAGATCGACCAATTATTATAATACTTGTTTGGTTTCAGTTGTGTACGTTTATGTTAGAAGAAGAAGTCTTTCCTATGACACTTTCTAAAACTTTCTTCTCTATTTACGCTTGTTTTTAAGGTGTAACTCGATCTTTGTGTTCTCTAGACGAGAAAAATGTTTTCTCTGGTTGCCTTAAATTGTGATCAACTTTGTGTTTTGTAGCTTATATGGTTCTTTTCTGATTCTATTTATTCAAGTAACTGGTGTTTATCTGAGTATAGTTTTATTATCACATAAATTTCATATTTGTATTATGCAGAGAAAAGCCAGTACTCCAGGGGGAGATTGACATTTACTCTGCACAATGTGAAGAGTTCATGAAATGAATGAAGATTGATACCGAAGAAATCAGAAATAAAATAAAAAAGACCCGTTTGTGTGCAATAAGAGAATATATCTCCTATGAAGATGCTGGAGTCCTAAAATGATTCCTCTAAAATATGGGTCCAATAATAATTCTCACAAACATGGGTCCTATGTTCTTGAGGAATCATAGTTTAGGTCTCCAGCATCTTCACATGACATACTCTGTTTCTGCTTGCACACCAACGGGTCCTCTTTTCTTATTCTACTTCTGATTTTTATGCAGTCTTCTTGGGTATCAATCTTCCTCCACTTCAGACACTCTTCACATTGCAAAACATAGATATCAACCGACCTCCCTTAAATACTGGCTTTTCTCTGGACAATACAAATATGGAATCTATGTGAAAAGGATAACCACTATCACATACACTGATACACACAAACTAGTTGGATAAATAGAATTAGACAAGAACCATGCCGCTAGTCGAAATCAAGAAAAGTTGATAACACAGCTCGTCTAAGCCAAGAGAAAAAATGTCTAGAAGTGTCACACCCTCAAAACGAGTGTAAACAGAGAAGATGTTCCAAAAAGTTTCATAGGAAAGACCATTTTCTCTAATATACAGTCGGAACCACAAACTATAGATTGCAACATGTCAACATAACAAGGCCAAACATACTAATAAAGAATCTTTGTGAACAAGAACCAAAAAAAAAAAAAAAAGAAACAAAACTCGAAGCCGCAGCCCTTGTCTACTTGAAACAAAAAAACAAAAAAAAACAAAAAAAAATTCGTTTTACAATATACAGTAGCACATTCATTAGGAGCACTGTAGATAATGATTGAGGTTCAATCTAAGTTTGCTTAATGATAAATTGTTGATTCATTGATCTGGTTCTGATGATGCTTGAGTTTAATGTGTCCTTATATTTGATGAATTGGTGATTAAATTCACTTAGAATGGAAAATTGATGATGACTAATGCCTGATTCAGATTGGAATGGATTTAACCAAAATTTCCAAATAACCAAATTTAACTGATCCAAATAATCGTGAAATGAGCCGAAAAATTGATAGGTAACTTGTCCTTCGATTTGGTTTGGTAACCAAATTAAATTAATTAATAACCAAACTGAACAAACAATTTATTCGCTTATTTTGGTATACTTTCCAATTTCGGAACTACAATAACCAAAAACCAAATCAGTTTAACCCAAAATAACCGAAATTGCATGCAGACACAGGATAAATTAAGGGATACTCCAATCATATTCCGAAGGTTTAGGAAAAACCCTATATTCTACGTAGAAGAGAAAATGTTATGTGGAGTAGACTCTTTTTTTCTTTTTCTTTTTTTCTTTTTTTTGGTCAAAATGTGGAGTAGACTCAATCATATATTTTTCTTGAGTTACTACCGATGAAAATTGTCGATATAGGAAAATAATTGTTGAATGGAATTAATGAGATACACATAATTCATCTTGTTGCTCTGATCTTATAATTGCTCTCGTTCATTGGAAACAGTCAGCAAATTGTTTTAGAATATAAAAAGTTTGCGGTCAATTTTTTTTTTTCCTTGTAACCTTGAAAAAAATCAGAACCAGCTCTATGCTTGATTTTGCAGATTTATTTTCGAGAGGACGGACCAATCAATATGTATTATTTAGGAATTATTCAGTCACAAAGTTTTATTAAAATACTTAGAATGCGCAGTTTACGTGTTCTAAATTTGAAGGTTAGTGGAAAAAAGAAAAGATGCATGGCTATGAAATAATAAAAAAGATAGTAAACTATTTTAGAATATGTCTCCTGAATAAATTACGAAAATTTAATCTAACAAAAATAATAGAAAAAACAATTTTCAATAAAAGTTACGTGCTGCAGTTCTTTTTATATTATCAGATTTGTTTTCCTATTATTCGGAAAATATAAGTGCTTGGTTTGATAAGTCTATAGTTCTTAGCTTCTAGAAGTTAACGAAGATGGAGGTAAAAGATGCAATTTCAAAAGCACAGGAGAATAGAGAACTGTCAAATCAACAAGTTGTTTAGGCCGATTTTGTACTGTGTTTGGTTGGGTATTTAGGTTACCAGCGACCTTTTTGGATCGCTTGTATTTTCGTAGCTGCCTTGATTCTTGTCAATACTCTTTTTTCCGAGGATTTTTTCGTCTTGATCATCATCTCAAATCCTCGGATGAGGACAAGTCTCATTATCTCAACGTTTAAGAATAAATTTTGTTTTTAAATTTTTTTTAATGTTTCCTATCATCTAGCTACTATGTGAATTATATCATCTAGCTACTGTGAATTATATATAATATAACATCCTTTTTTCACAGTGTCGGTTGATTTTTTTATATTTTTTCCTAGATAAACATATATTTGGCTATACTATGAATGGTTAAATTAAATCTAATATCAACAATAATTAAAGTTTAAAGAAGTTTCTTCAACGTAATTGATACCGTAATTTTATTTTCTCTCATATAAATAAACAACGGTTGTACTATTGTTCATCCATCAAAATCAAGCTTGATAAAGAAACATATTTAAAGTTTTGTTCCCTAGTGCAATATCTCATCATATCTATCAAAAATGTTGTTTTTCTTCTTGCAGTCATATGCGTTGTGGTCAGGGTCGGATCTACTGTGTAAGTAGGTGGGGCACGTGCGGCTCCACACTGATTATTATATTTTATTTAGTAACTATGTACAATAAGTATTCGTTGGATCTGTTGTAATGATTATTAATTATTAAAAAGGGCAGGTGTAGTGTTTCCTGTTTGTCATTTTTTGATATTTTTGTAGCATATTTTTATCATATGTATTAGTTGTTAAATATATTAAAACATGTGCCCCAACTTCAAAACTCTCCTAGATCCACCACTGGTTGTAGTGTCGGTAAATGCTCAACTACCACAGTTTCAGCCTCCCTTTCCTTTTCAATCAATTTTAAGTGTGCTAGAATTATCTGATATAACAAAATGTTGGTCAGTAGTGATGGATATTCCTGGATGCGTTACAGAGATTGCTCAATCGATATTCATTGGAAAATTTAGTAACATAGGTCATGCTTGTTGCAAAGCATTTTTGGATGCAGAAGCCAATTGCATGCCGAAAATTCCATTTAATCTGTTTTTTCCTCCTATATTAAAAAACAATTTTCAAGAATTGCTGGTGTTGGTGCGGTTCCTACTCCAAAATAGAGTTTAGATTTTATAATCTGTAGTTTTTCACTTTTCAAAAATTTTATAATAATTAAGTTAATCCAACATATTCAACTCCCAACAGAAAAATACATTAACAACCAACACAAACAGGGAACAAAAGTAAAGAAGAATAAATTAGCCACATAAACTAGTAGACAAAAATAACCATAAATTCACATTAGAACGTGTGGAAAAAGTGGCAAGATCAAAAACGTTATAGTGTTCGTATCAGTCTAGAGTCACTATTACTCCTTAATTATCTAAAATTTAGAAACGTTAAAGCTTAAAGTTAAGTAACGGTTAAAGCTTAATTAAACTACGTGACGTAAGAGTTCTTTAAGGAATGAGAAAGTAACGTCGTAAGATTGCATTTGTTACTATTTCAGTAAGATCTGGCTACATCTGTCAGCATAGGTACACATGCCTGGATACTTTAAAAAAAAAAATCTTTCTCAAGAATAATAAACAAAACGTGACGCTTGCATGTTGATGTTGGCGTTATAACGTTACAGTGATGTGTGGCGTATCTTCTTGATAAAGGGGCTTAAAAAACATGCAAATAATTGGATGGCGACATCGCAAGATTTAAGGCAAGTAACGTAAAATTGCATTTGTTGCTAGAAGTAAGTAAGATTCGGCTACATCTGTCAACATTTTCATTATGTCTTACTCTTGCGTTACACATTGATATTGAAAATTTAAAATATAAGAAACTAAATAATGTAACACTTGTTGATCCAAATTTATTTTATCTTTCAAATCCATATATCTATTAAAATTATTTCAATCCAAGCAAAAAAAAGTGATTGATATTTGGAATGATATAATACATAGTTTATGTGTCTATATTTTTGAAAATTATGTTGAAAATATAATTCTTGAAGTTTATAAAAACCTAAATATATAATATATATATAGGTATATTTATATATATATATATATATGTGTGTCTTTTCCATAAGATACTCCTCTTTTTACTTAGGATATATGAAATTTCGAAGTAAATTGAACAATTGTTTGCTAACTTAAAATTCATATAGTGTCCTCCAAATATGTTTCGTGCTAATTACAGCGAAGTTAAATGTAGTCCTATATAATATATATGTTGAATATCTGGTCCAGTGCTTGCCACATCAACTTGTTAGAAATAGTACCTATAAAAAAAACAATTATCGCATTGATATTTTTTTCTTATCATACTCTCCATCTCTTCTTCAATCGTTTTAGACTACCGGTTTTTAACTCGGTACTTGATAGAGGCTGACGATTTATTTCCTCCCCATCCCAAAAAAAAAATATTGTATCAAGATAGATGGAGCTCAAACAATAACCTCAACCTATATGTTCTCGAAAAAAAGTTTGAAAATCTTCAGAATAAACCTTTTTTTTTTGTAAATTAAGGGTACAAAATCCGATCCAAAACAGTATCTATCATCCTTTCTTATTTTTTTCGAACGGTAAGACTCTAATTTCCAACATCCAGATAAGTCATATTCAAATCTCCTACAATTTAATAACTTCTCAACTTCTAAATAGTTAAAAAGAAATTAGAAAAATATATACACATTGCTAAAGTTGGTGTACAAAAAGACACGACAAAAACTATACATGTTGAAATATGTCATTTTCCCTAGATTTGGGTTGTTAAATTTTACCGCACAGGAGTTTGATTAATAAGTGGACTCCGGAACACCATTGCAAGTAGTTTTAGGGAAACTGCCTCCAAGAGATTTGAAGGAAATGTATCTTAATTGGTGGGGTTTTCATGTCACTTTTTTTTATTTTCATTACAAAAAGATATGAGAATGTAACTAGAGATGTTCAAAGCATTTTTAGATTTTCTTATATATTTGTGTTATTAATTATGTGATGTTGGGTATAATAAAATATAGCATAATTTTTCCTATTAATTTCCATTTGTTTTTTTCTTTCTTTGAAGATGTTTTGATGTAGGGATTTGATTGTTTTATCTAAATTATATTTGAAGTTTATTACAGTTCTGTTGGAATATAATTTGTATTTCCTAATATATACATTTTTTTTTTGGTCTTGCAGCATATACTATGCATATTCTAGGATGGTGATATAACAACGACAATAGCACACATTACTAAGTTATATATATTTTGCTATTTTTCCTGATACCTTATAATAACATTTCATAATCAGTTTTTTTTATTTTTTGGGAATAAATTCTTCAAAATTTTTTTTTATAATTCTTACATATTTTTCTTACTAAGTCTGATGTCGATATTTAATACGGACAACTCAACGAATTATATCGCTTGTTAACTAAGTAAATTTAATAAATAAAGTCTAATATTTGACAAACAAAATTCAGTAACTAAATCCAGTGAAACAATTTACAACTGAAAATATTCAACAAAAGAAAACTTGGATAGTAATACACGTTTACATCATTGATCACGATTTCTCAATAAACTCAGTATTTTGAAGGTGCGAGTTGTAAGCGTTATAAATAGTTTTACATGCAAAAGTATTTTTGATCACAAGGATATATATGCATTTCCACATAGATCAAAGTCAAGTCACGAGACTTGGTTCTATATCTATTAGTAGAAAAGTGCATTGTTTGTTTGTTTATTGTTGTCGTCTTTTTGTTTGTTGTCTTTTGGCTGGAGAAAAAAAAAAGCACATTGTTTGTAACGTCTATAAATTTCAACTCTTTATCACTTCGAAAGAAAATATACAAGCATCTTTGAATTCAAGAACCAGAAAGAAAAAAAAGATGAAGGTGCTATTTTTCATGCTTCTTTTGATAATCTCATGGCTTACACAGAAGATTACTTGTGTTCCTCAAGAATCTCGAGTACTAGATAGAAGTAGTTTTCCTGATGATTTTATTTTTGGAACTGCTATATCAGCCTTTCAGGTATTTTAAGATGACAACTATAACATGCATTAACGAAATAGTTGGCAACATGAAATCAGTAATCGGTCCATTTCCGAAGTTTTAATGTTTTGTATTGTTCATCTCTTTTTTTTTTTTTTTGTCAACATGTTTTGTTCATCTCATATTCTTGTTGTGATTAGTTGAAGAATAATATGAGATCATTGAAGCC
Organism: Camelina sativa; assembly: GCF_000633955.1. Lineage (NCBI taxonomy): Eukaryota > Viridiplantae > Streptophyta > Magnoliopsida > Brassicales > Brassicaceae > Camelina > Camelina sativa. The sequence continues at coordinate 9,545,374 of NC_025700.1, forward strand.
GTATATAATTATTAATTCCTTCTATGTCTGAAAATATTAAAAAAAAAAAAAAAAAAAAAAAAAAAAAAAAAAAAGAAGGAAGGAGCATACCACGTAAGCAAGGGCAAGACAAAGAACACTTCCTTCGCAAATNACATTAGTTTTGTTTTTGTTTGGGAGGAGGATCTGACTCATGTAGGTTCATAATCTTCGACATTGTGGATTATAGGATAGCTCCAATAAAGTGATATAAGTGAAGGTTTTTTTTTTTTTTTAAGGTAAAAAAAATGAAGTTTTTTTTTTTAAAGAAGAAAATATATAAAAATTAATATGTGTTAAGAAGTTATTTATTCTTTTATTTATTTATTTTTGATAAGGGCTTTCAAATGATAATAAGTTAGTTTCACCTTATCAAATTATAATAATATACAATGGTTTCTAGTTTTGTCTGCATATTAAATTTAGCTAGTCAATTTATCCATTATATAGAGTGAAGGTGCAACAAGTGAAGGTGGAAAATCGCCAACTATTTGGGATTACTTTAGCCACACATTTCCAGGTCTTTTTGTATTAAAAAAAATATTTATGGAATCTTCACTATATTAGTGAATAACAGATTTATAATAAGTGAGTTACTTAAGGGCTTAAAAGTGCAGAAAGAACCAATATGCATCATGGAGATGTGGCCGCCGATTTTTATCATCGTTATAAGGTATTACAAATTATGTATGTTACTGTGGATCCTTAGTTTTATTTACCTAATTGTTTAAATGACCAAAAAATCATTAAAATCAGGGTGACATCAAACTGATGAAAGAGTTAAACATGGACGCTTTTAGATTTTCGATTTCGTGGGCCAGAGTAATACCTAGTAAGTGTAGTAGTGTTTATATTCTTGTTTTTCTCAAAAATGTATTTATCCAAATCCAAGTATATCAAATGTTATACTTTTGATATAAAGGTGGAAAGGTAAAAGATGGAGTAAACAAAGAAGGTATACAATTCTACAAGGCTCTTATAGACGAGCTTATTGCTAATGGTATGTCCCAATCAGTTAATATATATTAATAAAACTAAACCGTACCCCTCTAGTCAAAATCAACTACAACTGAGTAGGTATGGATGATTTTATATATGTTATACGGTTTGGTGGGCAAAATTATATAGGCATTGAACCTTCAGTGACTCTCTATCATTGGGACCATCCTCAAGCTCTTGAGGACGAGTATGGTGGTTTTTTAAGCCCTCAAATAATGTAAGCTAACTAAACAAAATATTCAAAGAGATATTAACTTACCTATTTTAGTTGTTTACAAAATATTATGACTAACACTTCTTTTTATTCGATAATTCAGAGATGATTTTCGAAATTTCGCAAGAGTTTGTTTTGAAAATTTCGGAGACAAAGTTAAGATGTGGACAACTATCAACGAGCCTTATGTCATAAGTGTTGCGGGCTATGAAACAGGCAACAAAGCGGTTGGAAGGTGCTCAAAATGGGTGAATAGCCGGTGTCAAGCCGGTGACTCAGCTGTTGAACCTTACATTGTATCACATCACCTTCTTCTTTCCCATGCTGCAGCAGTACAAGAGTTCCGAAATTGTAACAAGGTATATATATATATATATAGATTCTTTTCTATCATTTATAACACACTTATACACATTCATTATTGAATTTGAATGTGCATTACATGACGGTCGTATTACTATAAATATTTTGATGATATAGTTTACTAAGAAATAAATAAATTGGATGAATTTGGACAGACTTTACAAGATGATAAGATTGGGATAGTGCTATCGCCTTGGTGGATTGAGCCTTCCGACTCAACTTCTTTTACTGACAAAGAAGCTGTTGAACGAGGCCTTGCCGTAGAGGTAGATTGGTAAGTTATACTTTCGAAATAACGGTAGAAAATTATATATTTTGGGGTCATAAATATTCTAAATGTATTTCTGTTAGGCATTTACATCCGGTGATTTACGGAGATTATCCAGAAATAATGAAAAAGTATGTTGGGCATAAACTCCCTTCTTTCACACCAGAGGAATCAAAGATGTTAATAAATTCATCAGATTTCATCGGACTAAATTATTATAGCGCACGCTTCACCGCTCATCTTCCTCGCATTGATCCTGGTCGGACCCGATTCAGAACTGATCATCATTATGAGAAGAGAGGTAAGGATGCCAACTTGTAAAATCCCCAACATTTATTTTTCTTGTATGATTTAATTAAGGTGAAACTAGTAAACTAAACTATTTTCTATATATACATTACTTGTGTGAGCAGTAACAAATCACAGTGACCACCAAATCGGACCAGGGGTATATAACGTTTAATTATTTATAAATTATAACCCACATTTTTTAAAATATCTTAACAAAACTATCCATAAACATTTTAAGAACGTTTATTTTCCTTTGTTTCAAACAGGAAGAGCGAGGCATAATACACTCGTACCCAGAAGGTTTACGAAGACTTCTTAACTACATCAAAGATAAATATAATAACCCTATCATCTATATAAAAGAGAACGGTGAGAACAAAAAAAATAGAATAATTGCTTTACCTTTTTCTTAGTGAAATTGAATAATTATTTTTTCTTGATTAATTTATTTTATTTGCTAAATAACTCACTTTGCAGGAGTTAATGACTACGATGATGGTTCAAAATCACGGGAAGATATGCTCAATGACACATTTAGGATAAGCTACCATAAGGACCATCTTAAACAACTTCACAAAGCTATAATGTAAACTCCAGTCCACAGGTTACATATACATAACATATTAAAAGTATTATGTTTTAAAGGCAAGAAGTTATATTATGTTTACTACTAAAAATATTTATGTCTTTAAACATATTAAGTTATTTATTCTTTTCACTAGTATTATATTGGAAATTTTTTATATTAATTTTAACACAAATTATTAATATATAAGCATATACGAAAATACCAGATTCGATATAATTTCATCCAAAATTTTTGCAGTACGCATTTTTCATGTGCTAATAAATTATTATTTTTTTTCTTTTCTTTTTCAAAGATCTGTCCATAATCATTTTCACCAAATTTTTAACTGTTTTGGAACAGAGATGATGGATGCGACGTCAGAGGATATTACGTGTGGTCTTTACTAGACAACTTCGAGTGGGAGGTTGGATACTCATCCAGATTTGGTCTGTACTATGTTGACTACCAAAATCTCAAACGGTACCCTAAAAATTCCGTTAACTGGTTCAGACAGTTCCTGAGTAGACCAACGGTGGTAAAAACTGGAGAAACACACAATGAAGAAGTATGGAATGTGTTAGGTGATGAAGAATATAATAGTAATAAGACTGGTTTAGAGGGTTTCAAGAGTTCAGTTGATCCTATTGTCTATCTCATGATGAAAAATTGATCGAGAGTTGAAGAAGACGAAGAAGAAGAGGAGAAAGGTTTTTGTGCTCTTTTGAATCCTAATGACCAGTTGCGTTTCTGACTAAAGCCACGAAAATCTTTGGGGCTCTAGAGAACTCTATAGGTTTTCTAGTTGTGGTGTTTTAGTTCTATGGATATTATCAATAAGGGAAATATGAAGTCTATATGTATCAGTGAGTATGGACTCTAATTAATTACGTGAAACTAGTAGTGTATACTAGATATGTATGTTCTTTCGCTTTTTTTGTTGTTTGTTTCTGTATAAGGTTTAATTTGAAAATTGAAACAGAGAGATATTATCTCACTTGAGTAGACAAATTTAAGAGTTCTGTAGATAATTGCAAAATATATATAACACGATAGGCGAGTTTGTCGGAAGAGATAAAGAAATATGTGTTAAGTCTAAATTTGTTAATTTTTTCAAAAGAAATTAAATATGAGTACGCAACATCAAGCGACTAAATTTTTATTCGAAGATTTAATTAAGATGTACAGTAGCACTTGGTTGTAAAAACGGTTTTTATTTTAAAAAAAACAAAAAAATGTAAAATCTATTATTTAATATAGAAAAATGATCAATTTTTAGAAAAGAAAGATTTAAAGTAAAAATCATCTATATTAGATTTAATATTTACAATTTTTACAGATTAAAGGTGCAAACCTTATTGGAGGTCTAGAGTATCGCATCTAGGCCTTTTATTGTGGTCTTGTATGTTACTTGGAGAACATGTCAATTTTAGGTATGTCGTAAATGTAAACTGTCTGTTGTGGATTCGACTGCTCGGGATAAAGTTGTACCATGAAATCGTTGTTCGTGGGGTGGGAGTTGTTCATTATAATTACTTATATAACATGTATAGTTTTAGTACAGTAGAACCTCTATAAATTAATAAGGTCGGGACCATGAAATTTTATTAATTTATAGAGATTTTAATTTATCGATAAATTAATAAAATATTAATTTATGAAGAGAATTTTTTATCAGAAGTTCATAGTTTAGAAGAAATTGATAATACTATTTTTCAAGGTGATGATGTAGTTGAAGAAGATATGACGGTACCTTTAGAACCAGTTACACGTAAGAAAGCAATTATCGCGTCAAGAACTCTCTATAATTTTTAGATGCGATTTGAGAACACAACACTAGAAGTTTTTGATGCAGTCAAAAAGATTAGAGATGCTCTCAAACAAGAATGCAAATTCAAGAACAAACAAACAACAATAGATTCATATTTCACTAGATTTTCTTAGATATATATATATATATATATTCTAGTTTATTTCGTATATATATATATATACTAGTTTATTTGATTATTAATTTATGATATTGATGGACCATATTTTTACATGAGATTTTCAAAAAAATTATTAATTTATTATTTTATCGAATAGTGTCCAAAATTACATTGGTTCCAACTTGGGATCGAAGAAATTTATTAATTTATAGAGGTTATTAATTTACCGAATATTAATTTATAGAGGTTCTACTGTATTATCATAATAGGATTATTATTAGATGAATCATCTCTCATGGTGAATTTAGTTGACTACAAAAAAAGTCAAGGGTTTAAAGGCTTTTACACAAGGTCTTGCATTGAAATCCCAACGAATGCACTTTTCTGCATATTAATGATGCAAGACTAATCGGAAGTCTTAAAAATATTATAGACAGAGCCGTCCGTTATGGTCTCTGGTGTTAGAGGTAAGAATATTCATCTTGTAAAAATCATCACTAGATCTGAGTATTATGAGGAGGGCTGGACGTAATGAAATTGTATGTGGAGTCGTTCATGATAATCATATATTTTACATGTAATAAAATCTGATAAATTGATCATGTGTAATAGGAATATGTCAAAATATCTATGAAGATAATGTAGTTTTACGACAAAACAAATATCTTCTTTGCAACAATTTCTCTATCTTATTTGACTTTCATTTCTCTTTTCTGACTTGATCAATCTGATAAATTGATCATGTTCTTTTCACAGTGACCGCGATTGCGACAGCAACCAGAAAATAACACTGTTACGGGAACAAACTCAACACAAATGAGTCGTTGTGACTCTAACGGCAAGCAAAAACAGTTTTTAAGATCGACACTGGAATTTCCAGCGACTATTGAGACTCTGTTTTTTCTTAATTTTTCAGTCGCTGCGACAACATCGGCTCTCTACTTTACCGGACTGCAAACCGTTTTGGGCTATTTATTTGTGTTGCAGTCGCTGCATCTGCGATTGTAAAAAGAACACGGCCGACATAGAAAAAAATAGTTTATTTTTTTCCTTTCTGATTTTACATAAAAGAAAAATTACTTTCCTTTTTGTTTTGATTATTTCTCCCTTTAGATTGATACGTTAGCTGAGATGTAAAACTATTTTTTTTTATTTTAATGAGATTAACTTTTAATATGTTAGCCTTTCATTTTCTACTGTAACAACCAAATAAAAGTAGTTTGATTTCATTTTCCTTTTTTTCGTTATTATATATTTTAAATAGTATTTTTTTTTTAATTAGTAACTGACTGCATAATTTTACTAAATTTAATTTGAAAATGGCCAGAAATCAGAAGTGGCCAGAAGTGATGGAAGCAAGGAGAGCAAAAACTGTCATTAATATATAAATATAGAGAATATAATTGATAGATGGTTAGTATAGTTAGTTTATGAATTATGATTTTTTTTGGTTATACAACCCAATTTCCCTAAATTTTAATAGTTGGTTTGATAAAAAAAAATGTTAATAGTTGAAATTTTCTTAAAACTTGTTAAACTCATTTACATCTATAAAATAAATAATTTATAATAAAACTAGAATTTGTACCCGCACACACGCGGAATTTTAATTTAAAATATTTCTTATCAATAGAAATTGTTGAGAACAAATATTATCATTTCAATTTTTGAATATAAATCTATATAAATACTAGACTTACTTTACTCCGTGATAGACAACATATATATTTTTAAAGATAATATTTCTTTGTTATGTCTATTTGCGATTTTACGTGGGTTTAGCTATTTTTTTTTATCAATAAGAATCATTGAATATGAATATAATTTGAAGATTAAAAGATAAATCTATATCAATGTCGTACTTATTTTATTAATCTATATATAACATATATTGTCTAGTGTCGCAATAATATTGTTGACAATTTTCTGACCTTTTATCTTTGAAAGAGTCCATTCCATATCTATAATTTTAAAAGTTTTAACGTCAATATCGATCATTGACCTAACTATAGAGATTATTTAAACATATCGATATGCTACATTAATTGCGAATATACAAAGTTTCATGAACAGTTTTAGTGTTATATCGCTATAATGAGGTTGTCCAAAATACATCATCTGCCATATAAAATTTCCGACTAAGTCAAAAATGCTTAAATGATGAAACGTTTAAACTCCACAATATATATCTGTTCACTAATCCAAGTTACATATTTTCTAAAATCTCATATGTTATTTGCAGATGTTAATTTTGTGATGCAACCCCAGCTTCGTCTTTACAAAAAAATCATAGTATGCTTTAAATTTGTTGTTTTTGCCAATGTTTTGGGTTAAAAGAATTTGATAATATATATATATATGTTTTATTTGTTATATATGTTTTATATCATGTTATAAAATTGTAGCTCCACAAATCACATGCCACTTTTTGTAACGACTTACATATCATTTTTCTATATTTCCTAACCATTGATTCTGTATTTTAGATAGATTATTTTTTCAAAATTCTTTTTCATAGTTTTCCCGAAAAAAAGTGTGCCCCTTACAATGTCTTTGTTTTAGGTCAAAACTTTTAAGTTAATTTAAGTTAAGTAATTAATCTTTTCTTTTTTATAAGTAAAATTTAGTAATAAATCTTTATGGTATATGTTTCTTAGAAACTAATGTTTCACTTTAATTTTATTTTCATGTTTAGATTTTAATAAATACAATTACATAACTTGTTTTTCTTACTCCACCATGCATTAAAATATTACTTATATTCTAAAACTCATTAACCCATTCTAAATTTTGGAATATAATCATTTTGGTAATAATTTTAATTATAATATTATTACTAAAACAAATTTATAGTACTATTTTTACTATTTTAAAATTTTCATTTTTATTTTACTTAATTCAGTTTTAGATAGTTATTATTTTTATTATTTACTAAAAAATTATATTATTGTTTATAATATTTTAAAATTTAATTAATTTTAGTTAATTCGTTTTTTATTTATTTTTTACTATTATTAATTATAAGTAATAAATATGCCATAATTGAATATTAAAATAATATTTTTTATGAAAAAAAAATTTGATTAAGTTGATACTAACCACCTAGTGAGCAAAGTTAACTTTTATACATATAGATACCAACCTCTTAGATAATAAGATATGTATGTTAAGTTTAATTCCTTTCCTCTAGAAACCTCTCTTGATTCAAAACGGGAAAGAAATCTACAAAAGAAACCACAGAGAAATCTCTCTATCTATCTCTACAACTAAAATCCACTGATCAGCTTCTACTCCATTAGCTGATCAATCAATGATCATCATCATATCAACAAATCGATCTCAATTTTGTGTAAATTGAAAGTAAAAAAGACGACGACGGACGAACAAGACACTGATCAATCATCAAAATCAAATGCGTTCTATTTTTTTTTACTTTCCGTTCAAAGGTAATATCAATCGTCTTTGGTTTGTAACCTCACGACACTGCCTCGAATCGCTTCTAAATATTGTAGTTTTGTCCTAATCTTAGACGAATTTAGGGTTCTTTGTAGTAAAAACAACAGTGTTAAAAGGACAAGCCTTGTCGGGTTTTTAATTGAATTCTAATTCTAGATCTGTTCTGTCATAATCTTCATCTGGGTTTTTCAATTCTTAGTCTTGTGTTGTAGTAGTATCAGTGTTATCACCCACTATTGCTATGTTTCAGTGGTGCTTTCTAAAAAGCTGAAATTGTTGACTTTTATGTTTCTTTGTCTTCATAATTAAACTCCATGAAATTATTGTAAGCTTGGAATTAAAAAAAAAAGAAGAAAAGATTAGGTATTTTGTTGATTTGATTCCTTTGTTTTTGTTTCACTCTTTGTTAGTTTCATTGCCCAAAGTGGTTAGATATCAGGGCACTGAGTTATTTATATAGCTCTTGTGGATGGTTATACTGGTGTACAAGATTTTAGAATGGTTCTGTGAAATTTGTCTAATTTGTATAATAATATATTCTCAGAAAGTGGTAAGATAGTAGAGATTGGCTAACTTTTATTTCTTTTATGAAAGTGAGTTGGGAGATATTTTGTTTCTCTTCTCTCGTTTTATTCTTCTTGCGTGTTTTTAGTGTTGGGATATTTTGTTTTTGTTAGTGTTCTCTCTTGGAAAGTATTGTAGAAACTAGTGACTTTGGTTTATTATATGTTGTCATTTTCCAACGATCTGAATCCTGTGGGTAGATATTCTGATAATTTACTTACACCTTTTTTGACGTTAATATAGGAAGACTGGTGCTTTGATGGGATGATGGGACATCATATTGCTAAGGTTTATGGTGTTATCATATACTACTAGTACGTCTTATCTTGACCATGGAATCTCACCTGGGAAATGGAGTAGGCAGTTCGAGATCTGCCAAAAGTGTAAAGAACACTTCTAGTTCAGTTGATTGGTTGAGTAGAGATATGCTTGAGATGAAGATAAGGGACAGGACAGATGCTGATGAGGAGAGAGTAAGTTTTGCATCTCCTTTTTAGGTGTTTTTTTTTTATTTCATCTTGAACTGTTGTAGCTTATCTTCCTTTTCTCATCGACCACCCATCTATTGATGAACTAGTTTGCTATGTTGCAGGACAGTGAACCAGATATCATTGATGGAGTTGGTGCAGAACCTGGCCATGTGATCAGAACTACACTCCGTGGACGAAATGGTCAATCAAGACAGGTTAGATGGTCATAGTGTGTCTAGAATACTAGTGAGAGGTACTGATTCTTATAAAAAATGTTTAATTTTGATTGACAGACAGTCAGTTACATAGCAGAGCACGTAGTCGGAACTGGTTCCTTTGGGATGGTTTTTCAAGTAAGTTTGATTATCTTTCTTGTTGTCTTGCTATTGGTTTAAGATTCCCAAACTTTTTATATATCCTTGTGGTAGGCTAAATGCAGAGAAACTGGGGAGGTTGTTGCCATCAAAAAGGTTTTACAAGACAAGCGGTACAAGAACAGGGAATTACAAATTATGCAGATGCTAGACCATCCGAATGTTGTTTGTTTAAAGCATAGCTTTTATTCAAGAACAGAAATGAAGAGGTTTATCTGAATCTTGTCCTTGAATTTGTTCCCGAGACTGTCAATCGTACTGCCAGAAGCTATAGTAGAATGAAACAGCTGATGCCATTGATTTATGTCAAGCTGTACACTTATCAGGTGATTACTTCCTGTTTTTGACATTTATTGCTTATCTTTATGTAAGCCTCATAAGTACTTATTCAAGATATTCAGTTTCTTTGATACAACTTTTCGTTAGAAGTTGGAACTGTTGAACATAATTGATTGTCTCTATGCTTGAAAATTTTGTCGAAATCTAAAGTATGAAGCGAGCTTAAGAGTTCATAATTGGGTACAGATTTGCAGGGGGCTTGCTTACCTTCATAATTGTTGTGGTCTTTGTCACCGTGATATTAAGCCCCAAAACCTGCTAGTAAGTTTCACTATTCTGTAAGCTACTTTTGTTTGATTTCTTTTTATAGTAAGGTCTTTCACACCACGCATAAGGATTTTAAAGGCACTGCCTCACTACTTTTGGTTTTTAGCTTTTTTTTGGTTCAAGTATTTAGAATCCTCTTTTCTTCTGATTTTTCAAAGAATGAACTTGTTTCGGTTATGTTGCAGATGTCTAAGCTCACGGTAGCTTCAATTGATTAGCATTTTCTTAAAAAGCGTGGCATTTTTTAGTTTCAACAAACTTATATTGATGTGCAGGTGAATCCACACACACATCAACTAAAAATTTGTGACTTTGGGAGTGCGAAAGTGTTGGTAAAGTTTATCAGATATTGCTCTTAGTGGTTAAGTTTATCTAGTCCATGTCAGGATTATGACGTGTCATGCTCCACAGGTGAAAGGAGAACCCAATATTTCTTACATTTGTTCAAGATATTACCGTGCCCCCGAGCTCATTTTTGGAGCCACTGAGTACACAACTGCAATAGACATATGGTCCACAGGTTGTGTGATGGCTGAACTGCTTCTTGGACAGGTTGGACTACTATTTTTGTATTAGTTATATAATTTTGTGCTTGTTATTATATTTTTTCGTTCTCTTAGTCGTTTCTGCTCTGGTGGAATTTGTTATACAGCCTCTGTTTCCTGGCGAAAGTGGAGTAGATCAACTTGTCGAAATCATAAAGGTAGTATTTTTGCTATCAATTCTTTTAGGGTTAGTATTTACAAAGAAAATGACATCTGTTAGTGCTGGCACTGATTAATAGTTGCTCACTGCTGATGATTCTTTTAGTTGGACCTCTTACATTTTTTCTTCATGGGATTTTAATTGTCATGCAGGTTTTGGGTACGCCAACAAGGGAGGAGATCAAATGTATGAATCCAAACTACACAGAATTTAAATTCCCTCAGATTAAACCTCATCCTTGGCACAAGGTATGCCGCTAGTCACCTAATCAATTGGATTCTAGGTGTAAATATCTGTCCAATCTTATCTCCGATTAGTGAGGGTGATCACTTAACTTCATAATTTCATATTTCATTCCTCTGGCTCAGAGAGCAATTTGACAACCTTACTGAGAGACATGACTTAAGACATAGTACTTTTTGAATGAAATAAAGTACTTCTGTTTAATCAATGGAATCTTTGTGTATAAGATCGTTATGCAAACAATGAATTTGAAGTATCTTTTTTTTGTGCCCTGTGCTAAAATTTCGCTTTGGTGATCTTCTTGGTTTTTACAGCACAAAAATCATGTTTTTGTTCTTTTCAGGTCTTCCAAAAACGTTTGCCACCTGAAGCAGTAGATCTTCTTTGTAGGTTCTTCCAGTATTCTCCTAATTTGAGATGCACAGCGGTACACTGTTCATAGTTTTCTCTGATTTTGTTACATATTCCACTTTCATATATTGCTTGGAATCAGAATCAGAAGCTAACCCATTTATAAATATGTCTTTTGGTGTTCTGATAGGTGGAAGCTTGTATCCACCCGTTCTTTGATGAGCTAAGAGACCCAAACGCTCGTCTGCCAAACGGCCGGCCACTTCCTCCACTTTTCAATTTTAAACCGCAAGGTAAGGTTCCCTTATTTTGCTTCTTTTTTTTGTTGTTGTTAAAATTCTTTTTAGGGGAAGAAAATTATTGGGAAGCTCCCGACCTCGACTAGCTTGTAGGCTGCTTAATCACCTATAGTAGAAGCTCCCTACTCCTGATCTCTAATAGTCATAGAATTATAAACCATAATCAACAATATCATATGCTCTTTCAGCAATGAGCATAGTTAGTAAATTGAAGTTAGTTATCTAGAGTATAAGGACCGATGTGGGATTCTCTTGAGCCTTTTATAGAAAAAAAGTCTTCTAATATGTTCTTCATGGCGTTAAGATTCAAATTGCTCGTCTCTTGTAGTAATCACCACTCATTATTCAAATCCGATATATATGTGTGTGTGTGTGTGTGTGTGTGTGTTGCATGAATTGATTGATAAGCTTGTGTGCTACAGAACTCTCTGGTATCCCTCCTGAAACTTTGGATCGGCTTGTCCCAGAACATGCCCGTAAACAGAACCACTTCATGGCATTAGACTCGTAAGTCTCTTCCGGTTTTCTGTACGGCCTGTCGGGTGTTCTCTTCTTTCCTCTAAGCTCTCTAGATCTCAGTCTTTGGGAAAAACCAGTAGAGATCTCTTCTGTAAACATAAATCACTGGAAAAAAGAAGCAATGACTTTGTTGTATTAAGGTGCTTGCCCATCCTTTTGTTGTGTCGAACAGGGGATGCTTAAAATACAACACTACTTTGCTAGATAATGTTGATATAGAGGAACATACTTGCATTTGCAATACTAAGCCATAGCATAATTTTCCAAAAAAATTGTGACACAAATAAAATTTTGTTTCAGTTTGGTTTATTTGCCCATGGTTACGAACTAGATTTGAACCAAAACTCTTACTCGAATTAGGCCAAACAAATTGTGATGAAAGTAGTATCCTTTCTAACCAATGAAAACTAACTCCAAAAAAAATGCGATTCATAACAAAACGAACTACCAAAATATAACAAGAATACAAATGAAGTTGGTTTTCTTTTGATCTGTATAATAATGAATTAGACATAAAGATTGATAGTTAAAAGACAAGAACAAAAAAGGAAAGAAAGCGACAATGGGAAATCAAACTTGTAAATCTTCTTGGTTCACTTGATCGAAAGACGATGATAATCTCTCAAGAAAAAGGAATCAGACTTGGGACATAAATAGAGCTTCCTGACTGATGAGGCACTTCATCTATCTTAATCTTTTTGCACCTCACAACATAAACGTAAGCTTGTTTATTTTTATCGCTGCTACAACACATGATGAAGGTCTTTCCATATATATTATCATCCACCATGTATCTTGAAAGCTTGTGATAAAACCTGGGATAGTTAGGTCTTGAGACTTTCATGAACTTAATCCACACCACATCGTCTCCATTACTTCCACTGCTAATTTTCCTCTTTGTCACCCAAATCTTAATCTTCCTCGTTTCCTTGCACTGCTCTAACAACGAAAACCGATCTCCCTTGTAAACCGCGAGGACATGAGTATGGGAATTATTTCTCTTTTTACACGGTAGGACACAAAAGGGCTTGATTATCTCTTTCAAAACATCGAGGACGCGGATGAAGTACCGACCAGTTTCTAGATTATAAGCTGTCCAATACAGATTCCCATCCAAGGAGACATTATTATAACGTAGCGATTGTTCTCTAGTGTACTTTGCAACGTACGTGGCATGATCAATAATCTTCCACGTTTTGGTTTCGAATTCGAACATGAAAATTCCCTGGTGGCGATCGTGACAACAATAACTAGTCCCAACAATCTTGTTATAACTCTTGTCGGGTCCACTACCATTATAGACATGCCACAAAAGTTGAAAGGTCGAGCCATGGTTTGAATCCATCTAACCTGTCTCAACAACAGGTTCCACACCACGCCATGAAAGTCGTATCTCTATTATAGTAAAAGAGAAATACAACTTCCCTTTTAACCGAAAATGCCCCTACGCCAACAACATAAAAACAAAGAGAACAAGGTTAAATATGACTTAACAATTAGGGAATTTGGCTAATAATGCCATTTTGTTCAAAAAGTTTCTTAGAAATGCCAGTTTGCTTATTTCCTTGTGCAAAATGCCAGTTTTGCTTGTTTAGGGATAGGGGAAATGACGAAAGTATCCTTTCATTAAAAGAGGTGAAGAGAACACGAAGTGAATTGTGTTAAAGAAGACTTAATGGTCATGTCATTAACAGATCTGAAGAAGTGAATTGGTGAAGAGGAGGTGGAGTTGGTGGTTTTCGGACAATCGAAGGTATGTATTCGAATTAAATATTGGTGTTGCCCAAAGAAGCATGTCCTTGCATTTAATCTGGGAACCTGCAGATGGAAGACAGCGTGTGTTGAACCATGTTTTCGATGATTCTGCAGATGGAAGACAGCGTGTGTGTTCTAGTGGGTGATGGACATGTTCATATATTGGGTGTGGAAGTTTTTTGTCCGTCATGGGCAAATGGCTTGATTTTTTTGTCTATCGACAAAAAGACAATGTTTGTAGGGGTCAAGGCCAAGATAAGTGAGTTGTTGGGTGTCAAACAAGAGGAATGCAACATAGAGTTAAGCTTTCGACACCCATGAGACACAATAACTATCGGCATTGTTTAGAATGTAGACAATAGTAAGATGGGATAGACAATACTATACTTATATTGTCTATCGGCATTAGAATATCTATCGACATTAAATTGTCTATGGACAAGTTTCATTAAATTGTCTATCGGCATATTGTAATAGAGAAATGACAATAAGGTAGACCAAAAAATACTGTATTGATTGTACATCCTTAATGAAAATAGACAAAAATAACATAAATACATCTCCCCCGCGTGGGATAGACATACGCTTAAAGGTAGACAAAAACATCAGAAAATACAATGTCCAATTTATTGGCACCCATAAGACACAATTGCTATCGACATTGTTTAGAAAATAGACAATAGTAAGGTGGGGTAGACAACAATATACTTATATTGTCTATCGGCATTAGAATGTCTATCAACATTAGATTGTTTATGGGCAAGTTTCATTAAATTGTCTATTGACATATTGTAATAGAGAGATGATAATAAGGTAGACCAAAAAATACTGCATTGGTTGTACGTCCATAATGAAGATAGACAAAAACAACAAAAATACATGTCTACCGAAAAGTACTGAAAACATGAGAGAGAAAAAGCTTTCGCGCTCAACTCCCAAGATTTCAAAAGCTCTCCCTCAATCCTAGATCTACTCCTCTCCGGTAGACCATGGTAGTATTTCCGCTCTGCTCTTCCCACTCCTAGCCTTTGCTAAGTCTATGCTCCAAGTTCTGTCTAGCTTTTGCTAAGGTTCGTGTCTAATTGTTCGACAGACAACAACCATGTTACAACCATGTTAGTAAAACATTTAGTGTTGTTGTACAATAACAGACTAATGTATATTGTGTTGTTAAAAGTGGTCCATCAAAGAGTGGAGATCTATATTTGCTGTATGATCTGCTGCACTAGGGCCACATTATTGTCAGTGAGGACCCCATCAACATTACTGCAACGACAAGATATTCAGTTGTTGGTTAAGCGATAGACATACAAATTTTGAATAACAATTGTCACAATAAAGAATGGATGACCAAACAGATATGAACATGTGAATGGAGGACATATAAGATAGTGGTGGACATGGTTTCGATGGACATGTATCATGGTTGTTTAGTCTGGTCCACTCAAAAAGACAGAAAGAAACTATAGGGGTGGACATATCTTAGTTGTTGTAACTAGTCCACCTGATGGAAATATCTTGGCTGTTGTAATATGTCAACTATAGGGGTGGACATATCTTGGCTGTTGTAACATGTCAACTATGTATGTTGAATCTGGTCCACTAAAACGAACAAGTGACAAAATTACAGTCGACATACCTTAACTGTTGAAACTGGTCCAGCGGAAGCAGAACATTCCTAGTTCCTATGGCATCATCATATCTGCATTTGAGACCGAACCACTCACATAACAATGAATTTGATCAACCGTGGGCAGCACTGCAGGAGTTGGAGGTGAACAATAACCTTGGATATGGGTTGATGTCAATTGGAGTAGCGGCGATTTTCTATTGAAGAAGATGATAAGACTATAGAGAAGAAGAATGAAAATTTATGAGGAGAGAGATCAACTGCACTCAATTATTATTATTTATTTTTAATTAAAAGTGTTTCTTTGGTTGTCGAATAGGAGAAGGACATAAAGGTATTATTACATTCTCTTGTGGCAGGCGGGAAAAGAGAAAGGGGAAAATGACATTTGCGAGAAATAATGTTACTGTTCATGGCAGATTGGCCTATATTCTCTAACAATTACTTGGGTCGGATCAAATTTAAAAATTAACCCGAAATACATCAGTCGGATACTTAGAGCCTCATTACTCGGTTTTGAATGGATTTTGGGTATTGGGTATTGGGTATTAACAATATTAAATGACCTAATAAATGACCCAATATTAATGGGTATTGATATCTCTCAACCGAAAATAAAAACTTCCCCAAATTTAGCTCCTTATCACGCTAAAACAGCCGATAATTATTATATTATCCTACTCAATCTCATCAATTAATTTTGCAAATATCAAAATCCTAACAAAAAATTGATATCTTACTAAACTGCTTCTTTATACACCTACTACATTTCCTAAACAGTATATAAAATATTACATTTATCATTATCATACCTCACCAAACTTCCGCGCGAATCACTGAAACCATTTACGAAAATCAATTATGAACAAATATTATACATACTGTTTGACAAAAAAACAAAAACAAAAAAAACAAATATTATACATACCAAATATACATACCCAATTGATCCTACTTTGGAGCAGCGAGATTTTTGATTTAACTAAAAGATTTGCAGTTCAAATACTATTTAATTACTATCCTAAACTAACAAATCTCATATATTCATAATTAAAAGAGAATTTCCATAGAATATATCCTAAAACTAACCTAATTAGTGGCTGATCTACGTCTTCCTATAGATACCCTTCAGTCATCTAGGTTGACTTCATCATACCTTCTACAATTTCTTTGCTTTGTTCTTTCAATACTCTTTAGAAATGGCGGCCATGGCCATTGTTCAATCAAGCCATACAAGACTGGCTGGAGGATTCAAGTCACAATTGTTCATTCTTGGCCACAATATATTATTTTCTCTGGTGAGACCATTGAAATGGTCGTAGGTGATGTGGTGGAAGGTTTATCAATTGTGTTATTCATTTCACCGTAGATATTACAGTTAGATATTAAAATGAATATTTGTTACGCACTATGAATATGTGAACTTATATTGTTTAGGGTACTCTTATTCATCTTATGTGTTTTTTTTTTCCAACAATTCATCTTATATGTGTTTAGAGATCGAAGATCCGCTGCTTTTGGCTTGGTTTGATCTAAACAAGTATTCATCTGAAGCCAGAGAACTAACGTTTGAGGACATACTATAGTAATTTACATGGAATCTAAAGACAAATGCTTCGAATGACGGAAGAGAACAAACGTGAATAAAAGAATATCTTATATGCAAAGTAAGTTTGATGGTCATTTATCTTTGAAATTTCTTTTCCCTTTTCTAAAAGGACCAAAATGTGATGAAGATTTAAGGACTTTTGAAGGTATTGTCTATGACACTTACAAGGAAGCGTATTTGGTAGAGGATTACTAGATGAATGAATTATTTTTATGTTGGAAGACTTAATAAAATATTTATGTATTTTTCAAAATATCTATGCTTTCATGCTGTAGTATTTTTGTTTGTTGAATAAAATCAATATTTAAAAAAAAAATTGAGATTAATTTTCATGGACATATCAAATAATTATATTTTTGTTTATATATAAATCAAATAACGAAAAATATCAATATTATTTGTTAAGAGTTTCGGGAAACACTGTCATATATGAAATACATAGCAAAATCTTATTGCAAGAACATGTGTAACTACAAAATAAGTAACCCAGTAAGAAATGTAAAGTTACATATCATTACGATTACTTGGTATATATTCTTCATCTCGATTATAGCAATTTTGTATACACTCGAAACATAAGAAATTGTATATTCATCACATACAATACAATTGCAAAGCAAAATACATACATCCATTAAATTTGCCACTTCTTTGATTTACTTCAAACATATAACAAATGAAAGGTATAATAATAACAAATTGGTAAACTGTGGACAATATGTTTGATTTAATCACGAGAAATATGTATTTTTATTCTACCTGTAATAACATAAAATGAATGAGTGGATCATAGGCAGCTTACCAAATTAATTGTATTGACAAGGATCAGGCCAATAAACCAAAACCCAATACTGAATCCGCCGATCAAGATATCGATTGACTACTACATCTGAATGATCTTCGTATTTCTGAATTTGGGCTTCTCTGAAAACAATTGTAACAGATAAAATTCATCTCAAAGCAATTCATGTTCCATAAATAGAATAGTTGTCAGACTTGAGAACAACAAAGGTTTGTGTCAAATATATTTTGAAAAGTCGAGGGTTTGGAAATCGAAGGAAAACGAGATGGTGTTTAGGGAAAGAAGATGAGAAAACAGTTCTCATTCGGTCTTTCCAATGTAGATCCCAATTCATAGATCGGTAATTAAAAAAAAAGGCTCTCGGCCCAAAAGAAACCCAATTTAATGCATCTCTTCATGATCCATTGGTATGGGAATATGTTTTACAGCCTTAGATCCAGATGGATAATTACACGCAACAAAAAAAATGTCGTAAGTAATTAAAGCTTAGCTTCCCAAATTTGCAACAACCATCTCACTATTAAAAGCTAACATTGATAAGTTTATAATGTAAATATCAATAACTCTCACAAATTAATAATTTAAACACTTTTGGTCAATTAATTTTATACAAGTTAATTTATTTTACAACATTTTTACTAACAATATATACATAGAAAAATTTAACTAAATAACACGTAAACATTTCCATATGCTCCAGCGGACATATTCATCCTTTCTCCGTGCTGTAGCGGCTTTAACTGATAATTACTTTATATAAATCATTTTTTTAATTACCAAAATTAATTACTAACACAAATTATAATGTCTTTAATTTCAAATATTAAGAAAATTTACTCATTATTTGTATTCTTATTTTATTTCATCCAAATTTATGATAATATTAAATTTTTCTCTAATCTAATTTAGTTTATTTTTTCAAAACGCATCATACCATTTATTTTTCTTTCTACTATTTTATCCAAATTCATTGTATAAATATATAATCCACTATAATATATATATATATATATATATATATATAATCGATTGCACTATACTGAACTGAGAGTGTAACATATTCCAATTTGTTATAAACTAAATGACTCTATGAATATTCCTCTGCACTGTAGCGCGGTCCGTCCCTAGTTTTTTATTATAATTGGAGTCATATGACTCATATGAGAAGAAATACTCATCACCGTTACCATAGTCGTGACCACGAAAATCAAAGTTTAAATCACGCACTTTTATAGTTTTTTTTAAATTGCGCACTTTTATAGTTTGATCGTCTTTATTGAGATTGATGACGCTTATCAAGTAAGTTTGATAATCAGTACGTAACATGAATTTTGGTCGGGCGACGACTTTGTTGGCAAATATCTTATCGTTGAAAAGAGTGTACCATTTTTTGCAAACGGTTCTGAAGCGAACGAGAAATTGAAGTGGAACTCGAACGAGTATCTGTTGGAAGTTGTCTCTGCGCCATTAGGGTTTTTTTTTTCTTCTTAACGAATGTATTAAGGAAGGGAAGAAGATTAATATAAAGTATTCATTTTTCTTCTAAACCACCGATCTTACGAATTTATCGAGGGTCGATATGAAAAGGAAAATTATTGGTTTAACCTTTCTCATTCACCTCCTCTAAATTCACCAATCAAAATATAACAAAACGCCATGTCATATCATATTTATAAAATAAATCAAAATTAAAAAAAAAAAAACAAATTAAGGAAACAAATTATGTATAGGTTTTTATTAAGGAAAATATATCGGTTTAGGTTTATAAAAGAGAATTAGGATTTAAATTTTACAACTAAACAAAATTATATGTCGGTTTGGGTTTACAAAAGAGTGGTTAGAGTTTAGATTTTATAATGAAACAAAATTATATGTCGGTTTAGATTTACAAAATAGTGGTTAGGGTTAAGATTTTATAATTAAACGAAATTATATGTCGGTTTGGGTTTACAGAAGAATGGTTAGGGTTTAGATTTTATAATTAAACGGAATTATATGTCGGTTTGAGTTTACAAAAGAATGGTTATGGTTTAGATTTTATAATTCAACGAAATTATATGTCGGTTTGGGTTTACAAAAGAATGGTTAGGGTTTAGATTTTATAATTAAAAACTACAATATTATGTTTAGAGTTAATAATTTTAAAATTAATTGATATACAGAATTTGTTTCTTTAATTAAAAATTTATTTCCATAATTGAGAGGGGGTGAATAAGAGAGGGGTGAACCCAAGAATTGTCCATATGAAAATCAGTAAGATCTAATTTAGGATAATTTTAGAAGAATATTAATATGATTAAATGTTAATATTTTAGTTTCTGAAATTTAGCAATATTACTGACATTTATGTGTAGGAGATTTAAATTGATCTCTTCTTTATATCAATAAGATATAATTTAGGATAATTTTAGAAGAATATTAATAAATGATTAAATGTTAATATTTAAGTTTCTGAAATTTAGCAATATTACTGACATTCATGTGTAGGAGATTTAAATTGATCTCTTATTTATTTTTTATTTTTTGTCAACCAGGGTCACAACTGGCCGGTCCATTAGCCAAATCTTATACATTCGTAAAGAACGAGACTCGATCACGTGTTTGATGGTGCCTTGTGCATTAAGGACTTACCATTGATCACTACACTAAGGTCACTTCACTTGATCTCTTCTTTATATAAAGACAAATTTGAATCTTAGGACATTTTTATTTATATATAATGGATATTCTTTAGGACTAAAAGAACAAAGTTGGTTTTGTTTCAATCCATAACTTAATATATCAGGGTGCAAATCAGAAATAACTGAAAATACAGTTGCTTTTCTGTCAATTCAATGAGACATAAATATATAAGGCCCAATAAGCCCATGTATACAAAAAGCCTTTTAAAATTAGTTTCATCACTCTCTCCCATTTTTAGGGTTTCACCAGAAACAGAGGTGAGAGAGGAGTAAAAAATGCCGGCGGGACACGGAGTGAGGGCTAGAACTAGGGACCTCTTCGCGAGACCGTTCAGGAAGAAGGGTTATATCCCACTCTCCACTTACCTCAGAACCTTCAAGGTCGGTGATTACGTAGATGTCAAGGTTAATGGAGCCATCCACAAGGGTATGCCTCACAAGTTCTACCATGGTCGTACTGGTCGTATCTGGAACGTTACCAAGCGTGCCGTTGGTGTTGAAGTCAACAAACAGGTTTGTGATTTGTTGATTTATAATGATCTGTGTGTGTTTATATTGTGATTCATGGCTTGTTGAAACTTGAGAGTTAGTGTTGATTGATTGTGATTCTTTGGTATCTGTTTCAGTTCTGAAATGTAAGTTTTTGTTTTGGTTTAGAGGACTCATGTTTTGGTATTTGACTTGAGATTTTGCCTTGTCTTAGTATCTGTTTTGGAGCTAACTTAGAGCTTGGCTTATGTATTATATGGTGTGAGTTTTGCAATTTGGAGAATTGAATTGGAGTGTGACCGAATCAGATTTGTTGATTTTGACTTGAGATTATGTGTTTGGGGTTTGGTTTATAGATTGGGAACCGAATCATAAGGAAGAGGATACATGTTCGTGTGGAGCACGTGCAGCAATCAAGGTGTGCTGAGGAGTTCAAACTGAGGAAGAAGCAGAACGATGAGCTTAAGGCTGCAGCTAAAGCCAGAGGTGAGACAATCAGCACCAAGAGACAGCCTAAAGGTCCTAAACCGGGTTTCATGGTTGAAGGTATGACATTGGAGACTGTTACTCCCATCCCTTACGATGTTGTCAACGATCTCAAGGGTGGTTATTAAGTTTCTATCTACTCAGAATTTTTGCACTTGCTTTGTTATCTTATTTTTTTGCACTTGCTTTGTTATCTTATTGATATGCTTTTGTATCAAAACAAGATTGATTTCTATATGGTATGACAGTGCAGTTCAGATTTTGTTAGGAGAGATTGGTTTACATTACCATTTTTGGTTATTGCATTCTTTTTTGTTTGTTCCTCGTCTATGAAATTGGTAGTACGAGACATTTTGATACTGGTTGTAGTCTTGTGTTCCACATTTTCCCATGTACACCAACCATTGTCTCGATGTTGGATAGATATTAATCACACCTTGGTAACATACAAACCTAGAATTCACGTAGGAAATACAGTTTTGATATCTTATTATATACTCGACTCAGAAAAATGGTTCTAGTTCATAAGGTATTGCTTCAATCTCCACTATAAAAGACATCTTTTTTGTTTTCTTCACCAATGATCTAGATAAGATAGCTTTCATCACTAGAGTCTTAAGAAAGAAACCATCTGCAAAATAAAGCAGCCATTGGTAGTGTAACTGTGAATTAGTTTGAACCTCCCTAAAAAATAGAGTGGAAGATTAAGCCAATGTCATAGTTTATCACCCATTTCCCTCGTAAAAATCAATTGCAATGCAATAACAGACTTGAGCTGAACATCAATTATCCAACGGATATCAACATTTTCAGATTATACCAAAAGACTAATGCAGAACCTCGGAACTCGATGGTTCACTTCAAACTGATCAAGATAGAAGGGTCAAATTTTCATTGCAATGTTATTGATATAGATGGAAAAGAACAGAGATGACACACATACTTGGATAAAAACTCACCTGAAGTTTTACTAATAAATATTTTTGTATAATCTTTTATCCAAAGATAGAATTCAGAGAAATGTTTATTCCTTCTTTTGTTTCCAATTGAACTACATCAAGCAATTGAAGCAAATTTGAATTATTTCCATTAGCAATTGAAGCCACACAGAAAAACAAAAGAGACAAAATCGAAACAAAAGCTTTTCTCAAACAGACGTATCAGTTGGGCTCGAAATAGCCACAACAGAGCCAGCCTGACTAGCAAGAATAACCATGGCTGGTGAGGCACACCTGTCAGCAGTCTTCATTTAGTAAGCCGAGCACTGCACCAATTAGCTCAACCGCTGAGCCAAACCATAACCATGGCAGAGCCAATGGAATGTGATATGTTTTCACTTTCTTCACACGATCATCTTCTCTTCCTTCATCAGATTGAACAGTCTCAGTGAGTAAGCCGAGTACTGCACCAATCAGCTCAAATGCCGAGCCAAAACCATGACAAAAGCGGAGTTAGTGGAACGTTAAATGCTTTCACATTTTCCACACAATTGCCATCGAAGATGTTCCACCAGTTTGATTTCAAGAATCGTTAAGTAAGGCTATCGTTTGATTCCTGAATCCGATACATAGGAGGAGAAGACAAGCTATTGAACAAGGAACTGTCGAAACATGTGGTAATCTCTTTCAATCTTAGCAATTGGTGCCACAATAACAGGGATCAATCAATGTTAGCAATCTTTCAATGTTATAAATTGGTGCCACAAAAACAGAGAGAGCAATGGTAACAAATCCCTTTGTAAAGTCATTAAGTTAAGAGATCTTTCCATCGTTAATAAAAAAAAAATCACATATTTATATAAAAAAAGGTTATACTCTCGAATATACAATTTAACCTATATAGATTGTTTTGTTTAGGGTTTGACTGGTCGCTTTTTAGGGTTTAACTAGATTTCCACAAACCCTAGCTTTTCTTATTCAGTCACATATTTATCCTTGTTCACCAAGTAACTCTGTTTCTTCTTTCTTTTTTTGATTTGAGTCAAAAGATTCGTAAAAGATGGCAGCGTCAAAGATAAAAACCCTGAGCAACCTCTTCCGTTTCGCTTACAAATGTCGGCAAAACTCCGCCTTAAACGTCACCACAGCCGGGACAAACCACGTCAGATATACTGTAAGAACGTCTGATGAAAAATAAAAATAAAAATGTAAGAAAAAAAATTCTACATTGTTTTTAAAAAATAATATGCAAAGTCCTTATATATTATTTACAATGAAATAAAGAAATTGGTGAGTCTATTTTAATTATTGAAAAACGATGCTCTATCTAACGTACTTGAACCACGTTTATATATCAGAACTTCTTGGTTTTGCTCCTCTTGAGTCTTCTTGACCTCTTACATGTGAGGAATTGATATGACCATTTCCAAGACTTTTCTTCTCACTTTCAGGAAAAAACTGATACATCTTTTTTCTTTTCTTATTCTGGAGGAAATTGATACAATGATACTCTGCTGTGGCCTTGTGTCGAATTTCATCTAGAACTCTCTCAAGCTCTTTAACAATTTCCTTGATAAAATCGGCTTCCGAACTGCAAAAAAATTGTGAAGGTCTTTTCTTTTACGAAAGGAAGCATGAAAGCAAAATAAAAAGCTTATCCATAGTCTTTAAGATCCACACATCTTTAAGATTATCTCTATCGCAAAAAAATTAGAATAAAAGACCCTAATTATAAGTCCCTTGCATTATTTTCCCCACACATGATTCGTTCTTTAAAAAAAAAAATAGTAGTATGTAAATGTGACATAAAAAGACAAAAGTGTTAAGATGCATGATAAAAATGAAAGATAAAATTCATATGAAAGTCACCATTATTTTAAGCGTTGTCATAAAACCAATTTACAAGAAAAAAAAAAAAAAAAATTGGACTAAAATCAATTGAAATGAAAATCTACCCTTTTAAGACCAAGTCGCTATAGGATCGTTATCCCAGTTATGTGAACCACCTTTGTGGCGCTTACTCGCTAAAGTCTATTTTTAAACAAAATTGGAATCTGTACTAAATAAAAATAGAAGCTATATAAATAAGTTACTAAAGTTGTCCACATAGAATTTAAAACATCCAATAGAAATTCGACATGTCATTAATTAACATTTTTAAAAATCTACAGAATTTTGTATATTCAGATATTTTAACTTTTAAACGACCAATCAAAATTAGAGATCTCAATCTTTAATATTTTGATATTATGTAAAATTTTTATATTAAAATACTTATAAATAAGTGTATGTACAACGTCCCACATCGGCTAGAAAAGTTTTAGACAATAGATGAGAACATTATAAATAAGATTAATATGCTTCCAACTACTAATGAACAAGAAACTTGATTTAACAAGCATCCAAATTTAAAGATTTAAAAATTTAAAAAGTTTTAAATATTAAAATTACAAACTTTTAAAAAGGTTCAAAAATATTATAGTTTTAAATATTACAATTATAAACTTCTAAAAGGTTCAAAACTATTATAAATACTAAAACTCTATATAATATTTTAAAATATTATAAATACCTCCTTAGAAAGTTTAAAATATTATAAAAATTTCAATGTGTATGGATCTATAACCGAGTAAGTATACAAGTGAAAGAATAATTGAGTTCATGTGTTGATTATGCTGATCCATGAATTGCACAAATTTTACGAAAAAGAGGCAATAATTTTGGTTTTGGAGTTTGATGGGTTACCAAGTTTTGTGGTAGTTTAAAAAAAAATTGAAATGATTATTCAGTGGAATAATGTGAAATAGCTGAGGTGGAAGAGGAATAAGAAGAGTGTAATGAATAATCGGACGAGAAAAATAATGATGACAATTATCATGAAAATTTGAGAATGAAAATGACGAGAAGAAATATGAAGGATAAGAAAACAGTGGAATAATACACAAAGACATAGATGATGGTGGTCAATTAAATATGAGAAAATGTGATTAATTCATTATTCTAAAAATGTTTCGTTTGTCCCGTGGTCAAATGATTTAGTATATGCAACATCACCAGTTCAAAGGTTCAGTTCGCCTAACCCAAACGTCCAGTTCAATCTGATTCTTTTGATCAGATTTTATTTTTTTTAACACAAGTGATTTTAAGATTTTTTTTGCCTTAATAGTAATTTCAATTTTTCTACAAGATAATATGTCATAATTGTCATCAATATAAAATTTATCAAATTAACCCACTCATAGCGGGGTTCAAAACCTAGTACAAAAGAAAAGAGTGCACAAGGAAACAAATGGGCTAAAACATGTATTTTTACTTTGACACCATCCAAATTCAAATCCCCATGATATATATATTGTTGTACCAAAGAAAAAGAAAAGAAGATAAGCAGTGTATTTTTGCATGTGATTTAAACCAATAGCATAATACCATGTAAAATTATGTGTGTTGTTTTCTGGTATATAAAGTATCAATTGTTTAAAAGATGTACATAATTTTATATATTCTTTTAAAAACACCAAATGTGATAAATGAACCAATTAACTTTTTTTTTGTCATCTGACAGAAAAAAAAGAAGATAAAGCCGGTCAATCAATTAACTTATATACTATACCTACATATTTTTATTGTGTTGTTTTTGCAAATCAATACAATAAAACCTGCATGTTTTTCACCAGAGCATGACACCTCAGTTTTTGTATTGAAGCAGAGACTGACACATCATTTAAAATGAATATCCAATCAAATTAAAACAATTAATACAACTAAGCACAATATTAGCCAATTAAATTTATGGACGAAGGAACAAAAGTAATTCTTCTATTTGAGATGATGATAAACTCTGATTTGCCACCTATGCTTCTCGATCAACATCCGTTTAACTTCAATCTTCCTCTGATCTCTTCACCTCATCCGATACACTCTGGTGTTCCGTAACCACATCTCATAAGTCAGTGACTCCCCAAGATTCCAATCTTAAAAGGAAATCCTCGAGGTTTGATTTATCTCTTAATTTAAACCTAGAGGTACATTAACCAGACCGTAAAGCTATTTAATTCCCTTTTAAATAGTGTTTGAGTTCCATTTATATTTTCTAATCTTACTTACCTAGAAGAATTACCCAAGTAAAGTGCGACATAAGAGTTCTAATCCACACGGTGGTACTCTTCAATAAGGTGTTTGGATCACCAAAACAGAAAATCAACAAGTTTGTTATCTCCTTCTACTAAGTTCATCAGCCCTAAACGGGTATTTGTAATTCCTGCAACTATATTTTGTGTAAACGGTATAATGCTATTTACATGTTTGATTTTTGGTTCACAAAAAAATTGTTAACACAATAGCATTTTATCGTCAAAGCACCCTTTTAGCATTATTAGATGAATTTCATTGCTCATATACATGTGGTTATGTTCAGTAACAACCGCAATGTGACTGTAGGATCTTACGATTATTTAATTTCATATATGTATTGAAACTCATAGCGAGATAGGTAGAAATAGAGAAAAAAAAATTTCACTAAAAACTGAACGATGATTACGATCTTGTAGCTTACTACTCCGGCTGCAGCTTCTCTCTACCTTTGGCAAGCTTCACAATTATTTTATCAAAATCTTAGATTTAATGGCATATCAACTACTTCCAGGTTTGACTCCACCTAATTTTCCATGTTTGTGAACTCTTTTAATATTTTTGTTATTTGGTGAGTTTTAGATGTTTGGGTTAGTTGGTTTTATGATTTTTTTTCTCTTTTGATCATCTAAGTTTCTTATTTTTTAAATAGGTGTAGTCATTTTTTAGTTAAGAAAGGTTGACGTGAACATCTAATAAACACCAACTTCTGTAAGCTAGGCAGCTAAGTTTTGCAATTTTTTTTGTTGAGAAAGCATCAAAGTAGGTGAAACTGCTACTAATAAAGAGTTTAAACACCAGAGCCAATAGAGGAACATGTTGCAACACAACCAAAAAAAAGAGTACCAATGGTCCATGACTTCTGTTTTGGCATTCCTTCTGTTGGGAAAGATTTGGTTTGCTTGGATTCCCTTCATGGCGTCTAGAATTTCTCTCATGGCATTTCTTATGGTAATGTTTTGTGACACTTAAACTTAGTTTCTTATTTTAGAAGTTTTTAGTTGCTTGCTAAAGTGGCAGCTACCACCCTCCAAACAAACTAAAATACAACATGGAGGAAAGGATCCAACATTTGTTGCATGGGATTGATTCTTAGAAACCATATGGGTGCGGTTAAGTAGTATGGACCTAAGGCTTTTCCAAAGCTAAGATATATCTTGGATATGCATATATTGACAACCTAAGTTCAAAGAGGCATGTTTGAAAGTGATTCAAGATGTTTGGTTCAAGCCGTTGGTTCTCCTAAGCATGGCCAAGACTTCAAAGCTTTATAAAGAATATCTTGTGGAGAAGGAGACAATGACTTAAACTAAACACTTTATTCCAAGGTCGTCAAGCTAGCTAATCAACGTCTACGAATAATTTTTACAAAGGCAAATCTTATCCCGGTTTATCATGTTGTATTGGAAAATTGAACTAAATTGGATGGCTTCAATTATTGAGCTTGATTGACAAAAATATTGTACTTGATAGTAATATATAATGAGTAAGTTGAGTTATAATAAAAAAATCATATTTATATACAATATCATCCAATTTATATATCATTAAAGCCATTTTTAATGTTTATTTACTTATTTTTTTTGAAAATCATTTATGTGGACTCACCTACCAATGTGTAACAAAAATTATTATATTATATTAATATATATTAATCATATAAAAATCAATTTTTATGTAACAACCCGTCTCGTGGATCCCATTAGCCTCACTGCTAGTTTGTCCCCATAGGCCCAAAGCTGGCCCTGCATGACATCGATCCTAACCCCTCACCGTGGCAAATGGAACTACTCATCCAAATCCACAGTAGGTTATTGGTGCACCAGGCGTTCCTCGAACCCTGGTCCTCACCCTTTATCAACTTTCCCATAGGACAAGTTGCCACCAATTGAAACTGAAATGATCTAACCCGTTTTTTTTTTAAATAATAAATAATAAATATAATATAATAATAAACTACAACTAGTGGTCTCATACCCACTAGCCACCTAGCCACAATCACAATCAACAGCGGAAATACCAATATCAATATCCAATAAATAACCAGTAATAATTCAATAACCAACATTAATTCCAAATCATAAACTAATGATCCAAACAACATAAACCAGAGAACCATCAATCCTAAACAACATTCTAGGAGTCAACGCC
Organism: Camelina sativa; assembly: GCF_000633955.1. Taxonomy (NCBI): domain Eukaryota; kingdom Viridiplantae; phylum Streptophyta; class Magnoliopsida; order Brassicales; family Brassicaceae; genus Camelina; species Camelina sativa. Next base: position 9,574,279 of record NC_025700.1, read on the forward strand.
AGCAACCTAACATAAGCTAGACAACCAAGCGAACCACTTGAACATCCTCCTCTTCATTGCCTTGATTCCACGATCACACTTTGCCTTTACCTGCACCACAAACACATATTGCAATGCTTGAGTATTTAATAAACACTCAGTAAGGCAATCCTCCCATCTACTGGGCTATACACACAAGCAATAGAGTCATCTCTAACCATCAAACAACTATCAACAATCAACCAATCACAAACCAGGACTCAGCATCGACCGACACCAGTTGGAGGTTGCGTCGACCGACGCAAGATCTGCATCGACCGATGAAAGGTTAACTTGCATCGACCGATGCTCCCATTGCATCGACCGATGCTCCCATTGCATCGACCGATGCTCCCATTGCATCGACCGACGCATGCTCGACATAGCACGAAAACCCTAGAATTTACGCGCTGTCCTCGCATCTGCATCGGCCGACGCAGAGTGTGCATCGACCGATGCAATGCCGAGCTTCGTTTTCCCCCAAAGCTTCTCGCCGGATTTTTGTTCCTGTAACCACAAAACACAATCCCAAGCCACAAGAAAGCTTCTAATCGTCCCAAATACCAATCTAACAAGCCTAACAACACAAAAAAGGCAAATTAGAGATTTCTCAACCTTAGATAAGCCATGGTCATGCACTTACCTTTGTCAAGACGAAACTGAACCTCAAACAAGCAAAACAACGCTCCTAGGAAGCTCCTACAAAGATCCCAGCTACAGATCTCTACAGGAACAGCCTCAAATCTCTAGAAAACACCAAGAACACTTAGGGAACTTTTCTCTCTTTTGTTTTCTCTCAAAAACAGTTAAACTCCCGAATGAGACAAAACCCTCGAGTTAAGGGTTTTCCTAACCCAAAACGCAGCGTTTAGCTTAAGTTAAAACGCAGAGAACTGAACCTGTATCGACCGGTGCACCTTCTGCATCGACCGATGCAATCCCCAAACCGGGATTTCGGTTCACGGATGTTACAATTCTCCCCCACCAATTTAGATTTGTCCTCGAATCTCAAACAAAACATCAGTCAAGGACTCCCGTGCAACCGTCTCCATGGAAAGCACTGCTCCGAACGATCTACGAAAGATCACCTCTAGGCGATAGACTCACGCTCCCGGCATTATTTGCTCTCGACTTTTGGAATCTCCTTTTTACTCACAGGTCTAAACCTTGAGTTTTAATTGGCTCCTGATCAGACCGAAGCCTGCATGCCATAATATTGGCTCCTCATCGGGCCTAAGCCCGTATTTCATAATATATATAAGGAAATCCAATACTCGTCTCTTGGGTTGCCACCCTACAGCGCGCTCCCAGATCGTCATCCAAAGTCGATATACCAGCCATACTCCCAAGCCACAAAGTCTTAGAATATGACGGTACTAGGAGAACCTAAGTTCCCCAAGAGTCGCGAGCAAACAATTCTGAACACGTCTTAGTCCTATCCCTATCCAGATTTCCTTTCCGTGGCTCACGTAAGACAACGCGATGCCCTACCAAAAACATATCCCCTCACTGGGATACCTTATGACCACACAAGGATCATCCCACTGCCCAACGGGCCGCCACAAAGACCAAACACATGTCCTAAATAGGACCGCCACCAAGGCCAAACAAATGTCCTAAACTGGACCGCTACCAAGGCCAAACAAATGTCCTAAAAAGGACCGCCACCAAGGCCAAACAAATGTCCTAAATACCAATCTAACATGCCTAACAACACAAAGCAGGCAAATTAGAGATTTCTCCAGCTTAGATAAGCCATGGTCATGCACTTACCTTTGTCAAGACGAAACTGAACCTCAGACAAGCAAAACAACGCTCCTAGGAAGCTCCTACAACGATCCCAGCTACAGATCTCTACAGGAACAGCCTCAAATCTCTAGAAAAGACCAAGAACACTTAGGGAACTTTCCTCTCTTTTGTTTTCTCTCAAAAACAGTTAAACTCCCGAATGAGACAAAACCCTCGAGTTAAGGGTTTTCCTAACCCAAAACGCAGCGTTTAGCTTAAGTTAAAACGCAGAGAACTGAACCTGTATCGACCGGTGCACCTTCTGCATCGACCGATGCAATCCCCAAACCGGGATTTCGGTTCACGGATGTTACAATTCTCCCCCACCAATTTAGATTTGTCCTCGAATATCAAATAAAACATCAGTCAAGGACTCCCGTGCAACCGTCTCCATGGAAAGCACTGCTCCGAACGATCTACGAAAGATCACCTCTAGGCGATAGACTCACGCTCCCGGCATTATTTGCTCTCGACTTTTGGAATCTCCTTTTTACTCACAGGTCTAAACCTTGAGTTTTAATTGGCTCCTGATCAGACCGAAGCCTGCATGCCATAATATTGGCTCCTCATCGGGCCTAAGCCCGTATTTCATAATATATATAAGGAAATCCAATACTCGTCTCTTGGGTTGCCACCCTACAGCGCGCTCCCAGATCGTCATCCAAAGTCGATATACCAGCCATACTCCCAAGCCACAAAGTCTTAGAATATGACGGTACTAGGAGAACCTAAGTTCCCCAAGAGTCGCGAGCAAACAATTCTGAACACGTCTTAGTCCTATCCCTATCCAGATTTCCTTTCCGTGGCTCACGTAAGACAACGCGATGCCCTACCAAAAACATATCCCCTCACTAGGATACCTTATGACCACACAAGGATCATCCCACTGCCCAACGGGCCGCCACAAAGACCAAACACATGTCCTAAATAGGACCGCCACCAAGGCCAAACAAATGTCCTAAACTGGACCGCTACCAAGGCCAAACAAATGTCCTAAAAAGGACCGCCACCAAGGCCAAACAAATGTCCTAAATACCAATCTAACATGCCTAACAACACAAAGCAGGCAAATTAGAGATTTCTCCAGCTTAGATAAGCCATGGTCATGCACTTACCTTTGTCAAGACGAAACTGAACCTCAGACAAGCAAAACAACGCTCCTAGGAAGCTCCTACAACGATCCCAGCTACAGATCTCTACAGGAACAGCCTCAAATCTCTAGAAAAGACCAAGAACACTTAGGGAACTTTCCTCTCTTTTGTTTTCTCTCAAAAACAGTTAAACTCCCGAATGAGACAAAACCCTCGAGTTAAGGGTTTTCCTAACCCAAAACGCAGCGTTTAGCTTAAGTTAAAACGCAGAGAACTGAACCTGTATCGACCGGTGCACCTTCTGCATCGACCGATGCAATCCCCAAACCGGGATTTCGGTTCACGGATGTTACAATTCTCCCCCACCAATTTAGATTTGTCCTCGAATCTCAAACAAAACATCAGTCAAGGACTCCCGTGCAACCGTCTCCATGGAAAGCACTGCTCCGAACGATCTACGAAAGATCACCTCTAGGCGATAGACTCACGCTCCCGGCATTATTTGCTCTCGACTTTTGGAATCTCCTTTTTACTCACAGGTCTAAACCTTGAGTTTTAATTGGCTCCTGATCAGACCGAAGCCTGCATGCCATAATATTGGCTCCTCATCGGGCCTAAGCCCGTATTTCATAATATATATAAGGAAATCCAATACTCGTCTCTTGGGTTGCCACCCTACAGCGCGCTCCCAGATCGTCATCCAAAGTCGATATACCAGCCATACTCCCAAGCCACAAAGTCTTAGAATATGACGGTACTAGGAGAACCTAAGTTCCCCAAGAGTCGCGAGCAAACAATTCTGAACACGTCTTAGTCCTATCCCTATCCAGATTTCCTTTCCGTGGCTCACGTAAGACAACGCGATGCCCTACCAAAAACATATCCCCTCACTAGGATACCTTATGACCACACAAGGATCATCCCACTGCCCAACGGGCCGCCACAAAGACCAAACACATGTCCTAAATAGGACCGCCACCAAGGCCAAACAAATGTCCTAAACTGGACCGCTACCAAGGCCAAACAAATGTCCTAAAAAGGACCGCCACCAAGGCCAAACAAATGTCCTAAATACCAATCTAACATGCCTAACAACACAAAGCAGGCAAATTAGAGATTTCTCCAGCTTAGATAAGCCATGGTCATGCACTTACCTTTGTCAAGACGAAACTGAACCTCAGACAAGCAAAACAACGCTCCTAGGAAGCTCCTACAACGATCCCAGCTACAGATCTCTACAGGAACAGCCTCAAATCTCTAGAAAAGACCAAGAACACTTAGGGAACTTTCCTCTCTTTTGTTTTCTCTCAAAAACAGTTAAACTCCCGAATGAGACAAAACCCTCGAGTTAAGGGTTTTCCTAACCCAAAACGCAGCGTTTAGCTTAAGTTAAAACGCAGAGAACTGAACCTGTATCGACCGGTGCACCTTCTGCATCGACCGATGCAATCCCCAAACCGGGATTTTGGTTCACGGATGTTACAATTCTCCCCCACCAATTTAGATTTGTCCTCGAATATCAAATAAAACATCAGTCAAGGACTCCCGTGCAACCGTCCCCACGGAAAGCACTGCTCCGACCGATCTACGAAAGATCATCTCTAGGCGATAGACTCACGCTCCCGACATTATTTGCTCTCGACTTTTGGAATCTCCTTTTTACTCACAGGTCTAAACCTTAAGTTTTAATTGGCTCCTCATCAGACCGAAGCCTGCATGCCATAATATTGGCTCCTCATCGGGCCTAAGCCCGCATTTCATAATGTATATAAGGAAATCCAATACTCGTCTCTTGGGTTGCCACCCTACAGCGCCCCCCCAGATCGTCATCCGAAGTCGATATACCAGCCATACTCCCAAGCCACAAAGTCTTAGAATATGACGGTACTAGGAGAACCTAAGTTCCCCAAGAGTCGCGAGCAAACAATTCTGAACACCTCTTAGTCCTATCCCTATCCAGATTTCCTTTCCGTAGCTCACGTAAGACAACACGATGCCCTACCAACCACATATCCCCTCACTGGGATACCTTATGACCACACAAGGATCATCCCACTGCCCAACGGGCCGCCACAAAGGCCAAACACATGTCCTAAACAGGACCGCCACCAGGGCCAAACAAATGTCCTAAACTGGACCGCCACCAAGGCCAAACAAATGTCCTAAAAAGGACCGCCACCAAGGCCAAACAAATGTCCTAAAAAGGACAGCCACCAAGGCCACTCAAATGTCCTAAAAAGGACCTCCACCAAGGCCAAACAAATGTCCTAAAAACGACCGCCACCAATGAAACTCGTCCCGAAGGACCGTCACGAAGACCATCTGTCCCGAAAGACCGCCTCAACATGCACTCTAGCTAAACAGCCCGTCACAAAGGCCACACTCTGGCTACACAGCCCGCCACAAAGGCCACACTCTGGTTAAACAGCCCGCCACAAAGGCCACACAATGGGCTAAAAAACCCGCCACAAAAGCCACACAATGGCTAAACAGCCCGCCATAAAGGCCACACAATGGCTAAACAGTCCGCCACAAAGGCCACACAATGGCTAAACAGCCCGCCACAAAGGCCACACAAGCCCTCTCCAAGGCTATCCGCCACAAAAATGGACCAATTCTGGAAACTTTCCATTTTTAGCACTTTCCACTTCTGGAAACTTTCCACTTATAGAAACTTCTAAAACATGAACCTTTCCTCCAACACACTGCCTCGCGGAAACTTTATACCCTAAACACCACCTCATCTTGTTACTTAGTCGCACAACCAACAACCCCAAGCGACCAGGTAAACAAGAGAGATGGGCTGGAATACTCCATTCCTGCTCCAGCCACGGATTACAGATGGGACCAGGCTAGGCAAGCTCAAGTCGTGGCTTGCTTCTCATACCACTTCTTGAACCTTGCATTGATCCTCGCCTGAAGCTCCCAAGTCTGCTTTTCCACACCATCACAGTCCCAAAGGACTCTCATCAAAGGAATCTTCTTCTTCCGAAGTTCCTTGATCCTCCTCTCGAGAACCCTCACTGGTCTCGCCTCCAAAGTCATGTTAGGCTGAAGATCCTCAAGAATCTTAGCCAGCAACTGATCATCCTTGCGGAGACACTTCCGCAACATAGACACATGGAAAACCTTATGGAATGCACGCATAACCTCAAGTAACTCCAGTTTATATGCTACTGGTCCAACTCGCTCAATCACTCTGAACGGAGCCATATACCTCGAACTCAACTTAGTCTCAGTCAATGACCTGTTCGGACCCCGCAACATGGCTATCTTGAGGTACACTCTATCTCCAACCTGAAACTCAGTATCTCTCCTCCTCCTATCGGCATAACTCCTCTGCCGATCCTGAGCTTCCTTCATGTTCAGCTTGAGAACCTGAATCTTCTCCGAAGTCTCCTGAACAAAATCTGCCCCGTACATGCTCCTCTCCCCCACCTGAGTCCAGCATAACGGTGTACGACATGGCCTCCCATACAAAGCCTCATAAGGAGCAATGCCAATACTCGCCTGGTAACTGTTGTTGTAAGCAAACTCTACCAAGCTCAAATGATCTGCCCAATGGCCACCCCAATCCAGCAAACACATCCTCAGCAAATTCTCCAACGTCTGGATCGTCCTCTCTGACTGTCCATCTGTCTGGGGATGATAAGTTGTACTCATATGCACCTGAGGGCCCATCTCTGCCTGAAATGCCCTCCAGAACACAGAAGTGAACTTGGAATCCCTATCAGACACAATACTCGCTAGCACCCCATGCAACCTGACTATCTCCTTCACATACTTCTTAGCCAAAACCGCTGCTCCATCTGTCTTCTTAATGGCCAGAAAATGTGCCGACTTAGTCAACCGGTCCACAATGACCCAAATAACATCAAACGTCCTNAAACACATCCTCAGCAAATTCTCCAACGTCTGGATCGTCCTCTCTGACTGTCCATCTGTCTGGGGATGATAAGTTGTACTCATATGCACCTGAGGGCCCATCTCTGCCTGAAATGCCCTCCAGAACACCGAAGTGAACTTGGAATCCCTATCAGACACAATACTCGCTAGCACCCCATGCAACCTGACTATCTCCTTCACATACTTCTTAGCCAAGACCGCTGCTCCATCAGTCTTCTTAATGGCCAGAAAATGTGCCGACTTAGTCAATCGGTCCACAATGACCCAAATAGCATCAAACGTCCTGGACACTAGCAAACCAACCACGAAGTCCATAGTAATCATATCCCACTTCCACTCTGGAATGGGAAGACTCTTCAGGAAACCACCTGGTACCTGATGTTCAGCCTTCACTAGCTGACACACATCGCACCTCACAACCCAACTAGCCACGTCCTTCTTCATCCCAACCCAGTGATAGTACCTCTTGAGATCTAGGTACATCTTAGTCGCTCCTAGATGAATAGAAAACATGCTAGCATGAGCCTCTCTCAGAATCTCCTGCCTCAACTCCTCATCCTTGGGCACACAAATCCGCCCATGCACCAGAATAGTACCATCAACCGAAACATGATACTCTGAGTCAACATCCTTTGAGGCATTCACCAGCCCCAAATCCGACTCCTGAGCCAACCGCACTCTACTCAACAAATCTGCTCTATCAGCTACAACCAAACCCAACGGCTCTTGAGAAACCGCACACAAGCTCAACGCACTGATCACCCCTACCAGAGACTCCATATCCTGCTCCTGAGCCGAAGCCGCCCGCTTCCGATTCAAAGCATTTGCAACCAAGTTAGCCTTACCAGGATGATAGGCTATCTCCAGATCATAATCTGCCACCAGCTCGTTCCACCGCCTCTGCCTCAAGTTCAGCTCAGGCTGAGTGAATATATACTTCACGCTCTTGTGATCTGTAAACACATGTACTTTAACACCATAAAGATAAGATCTCCAAATCTTCAGGGCAAAAACTACAGCACCCATCTCCAGGTCATGAGTAGGATAGTTGTCCTCATACTTCCGCAACTGCCGCGAAGCATAGGCAATCACCTTCCCATGCTGCATCAACAAACATCCCAAACTCATTCTAGATGCATCTGTATAAACCACATAGGGTTCTCCCTGCTCAGGCAAAGCCAACACCGGAGCAGTAGTCAACATCTCCTTCAGGCTTGCAAAGCCCTCCTCACACTCCTGTGACTAGACAAAAGGAACATCCTTCCCCGTCAACTTAGTCATAGGATGTGCTCTGCTGGCAAATCCCTGCCCGAATCTCCTGTAATACCCTGCCAACCCGAAAAAACTCCTGATCTCCATGGCATTCTGCGGTTTAGGCCAATCCCTAATAGCCTGAATCTTCTCCGGATCTACAGAAACCCCATCTGCAGACACAATATGACCCAAAAAGCCCATCTCACGCTGCCAGAAACTACACTTGCTCAGCTTAGCAAACAACTTCTACTCCCGCAGCTTCTCCAGAACTTCCCTCAAATGCACTGCATGCTCTTCAGGACTCTTAGAATAAACCAGGATCTCGTCGATGAAAATGATGACAGATACGTCCAGAAACTCCTGGAACACGCTGTTCATCAATCTCATAAACGCATCTGGTGCGTTAGTCAACCCAAACAGCATCACTACAAACTTATAATGCCCATATCTCGTCCTGAAAGCGTTCTTCCTCACATCTGCCTCATCTATCGGGATCTGATGATAACCTGACGCCAGATCTATCTTGGAGAACCAAGTAACACCTCTCAACTGATCCAAAACCTCATCGATCCTCGGAAGAGGGTACTTGTTCTTCACAGTGACCCGGTTCAAACCCCTGTAATCCATACACAAGCGAAAACTTCTATCCTTCTTCTTAACGAATAACACCTGCGCTCCCCACAGTGATACACTAGGACGGATGAATCCCTTGCTCAACAAATCCTCTAGNAACATCCCAAACTCATTCTAGATGCATCTGTATAAACCACATAGGGTTCTCCCTGCTCAGGCAAAGCCAACACCGGAGCAGTAGTCAACATCTCCTTCAGGCTTGCAAAGCCCTCCTCACACTCCTGTGACTAGACAAAAGGAACATCCTTCCCCGTCAACTTAGTCATAGGATGTGCTCTGCTGGCAAATCCCTGCCCGAATCTCCTGTAATACCCTGCCAACCCGAAAAAACTCCTGATCTCCATGGCATTCTGCGGTTTAGGCCAATCCCTAATAGCCTGAATCTTCTCCGGATCTACAGAAACCCCATCTGCAGACACAATATGACCCAAAAAGCCCATCTCACGCTGCCAGAAACTACACTTGCTCAGCTTAGCAAACAACTTCTACTCCCGCAGCTTCTCCAGAACTTCCCTCAAATGCACTGCATGCTCTTCAGGACTCTTAGAATAAACCAGGATCTCGTCGATGAAAATGATGACAGACACATCCAGAAACTCCTGGAACACGCTGTTCATCAATCTCATAAACGCATCTGGTGCGTTAGTCAACCCAAACAGCATCACTACAAACTTATAATGCCCATATCTCGTCCTGAAAGCGTTCTTCCTCACATCTGCCTCATCTATCGGGATCTGATGATAACCTGACGCCAGATCTATCTTGGAGAACCAAGTAACACCTCTCAACTGATCCAAAACCTCATCGATCCTCGGAAGAGGGTACTTGTTCTTCACAGTGACCCGGTTCNTAGACAAAAGGAACATCCTTCCCCGTCAACTTAGTCATAGGATGTGCTCTGCTGGCAAATCCCTGCCCGAATCTCCTGTAATACCCTGCCAACCCGAAAAAACTCCTGATCTCCATGGCATTCTGCGGTTTAGGCCAATCCCTAATAGCCTGAATCTTCTCCGGATCTACAGAAACCCCATCTGCAGACACAATATGACCCAAAAAGCCCATCTCACGCTGCCAGAAACTACACTTGCTCAGCTTAGCAAACAACTTCTACTCCCGCAGCTTCTCCAGAACTTCCCTCAAATGCACTGCATGCTCTTCAGGACTCTTAGAATAAACCAGGATCTCGTCGATGAAAATGATGACAGACACATCCAGAAACTCCTGGAACACGCTGTTCATCAATCTCATAAACGCATCTGGTGCGTTAGTCAACCCAAACAGCATCACTACAAACTTATAATGCCCATATCTCGTCCTGAAAGCGTTCTTCCTCACATCTGCCTCATCTATCGGGATCTGATGATAACCTGACGCCAGATCTATCTTGGAGAACCAAGTAACACCTCTCAACTGATCCAAAACCTCATCGATCCTCGGAAGAGGGTACTTGTTCTTCACAGTGACCCGGTTCAAACCCCTGTAATCCATACACAAGCGAAAACTTCTATCCTTCTTCTTAACGAATAACACCTGCGCTCCCCACAGTGATACACTAGGACGGATGAATCCCTTGCTCAACAAATCCTCTAGCTGTTTCTCCAGTAATGCCATCTCTACTGGAGCCATCCTGTAAGGAGCCTTGGATAACGGTGTTGTCCCTGGTTCCAATTCAATCGTAAAAGGATCAGACCGAGAAGGTGGTAATCCCTGCAATGACTGGAACACATCCTCAAACTCCTCCACAACCTGAATACCGCTAACCGTAGACTTCCCCACTGACTCTAGCATAGATATAGTAACCAAATAAGCCTCACGGCCCTTCTCGATCATCTTTCCAGCCTGAATGGCCGAGATAACGAGACTCCCTGAAGTCGGTCTAATCCCCTGATAAACCAACTTCCCTCCTGAGCGCTCAAACTCCACTCTACCCCGATAACAATCCAGATGAACCATATGCCGATGCAACCAGTCAATCCCAAAGATAACATCATAAAGCTCCACTAGGCTGATAAGCAAATCCGCAGGTCGGGACTCTCCCACGATCTGAATATCAATACCCCTCGCTCGACAATTGACCCTCAGAAACTTGCCTCCAGCAACTCTGACAACTTTTGCATGCTCTCCGGGATCTCCTACGATACTCGCGCTCTCTGCACACTTCGGGGTAATGAAGCTATGAGTAACTCCAGAGTCAAACATAACATGGGACTTAAACCCTCCCACCAACAAGGTCCTACACAAACCTCATGTGTTAAGAACCTAACAGTTTATCACAGGACAACATAAAATCTGAACTTACTAAGAATTCACAAAGACAAAGTACCAGAAATTATACCTGTGATCGCTCCGGCACTGGTTCCACCAGTCTCTACAGTCGTGTAAACCCGTGGCGCCTGCTCAATCCGTGCCACCTACTGCCCTCCCGGCTTCACCTACTACAACGCTGCCACTGCTATTGGCTGCAACTTGGGACAATAGGGCTTGATGTGCCCTGGCTCCCTGCAATGATAGCACACACGATCTGCTGCCGTCTGAGCACTCCTCTTAGGACAACTAGCAACCTTGTGATCCTTGCCTCCACACCCAAAGCAACTCGGACCACCCGGCCTCTGTGTAGCCTCCCATCTCCTCTTGGTTCCCTGCGCAAGCTTGCCGCCCTTGCTAGAACCTCCCTAATGATGTGTCTTGCTAGGCTGGACTGCTGGGCTAGCCACCACTGACTGTGCCCGGATATCCTCCTCAATCCCTGCTGCAGTCTCAACCAGCTCCGCACGCGTAGCGTAACTCTGCCCTCTACAGTGAACCCTCAAGTCATCATGTAGGGCCCTCAAAAACCTCCTAATCTGAGCCTCCTCAGACTCCATATCTCGACCCCCATACCTCAGAAGTTGACTGAACTACAAGTCAAGCTCCCGCACTGACCGAGTTACCTAAGCTAGCTGAAGGAACTGATCCTCCAACCTATCCAGTCATCTCCCTTTGCAATCTCCTGGCTGCCACAGAACTCCACCACAACTGAGCATCACAGTTCAAATGGTGGACCCCAATGTCCACCCAAAACTCCTCAGGATGTCTAAGAGTATGGAAGTTAGGTTCCACACTCGTCTTCCACGCCTACGAAACAGTAGGATCTGTACCTCCCGAAAACCGCTCGATACGAATACGACCCATCTCTGTCAGCATGCTGATATAACGAGAATGGACCCCCACATCCGCAACCACTGGCTGCCGCTCCTCCGCCACCACTGGTGGCACAACCTGAGCCTGAGTTGGTGCCACTGGCGGCAACCCGCAAGGTCGACCGCCAGGACTGCAGCCACTGGGACACCCGCTCCTGGGGCCCTAACATCACCAGCTACTGGAGCATCAACACCGCCCCCTCCGGTCACACTCACGGAATCCCCCTGGACAACATGCGACTCGTCGACACCCTCTGTTGTCACACTATGGTCCTCGGTCTCACTAACCACTGGGACTCTGCCACTACCACGACCACGTCTGCGTCCTCGACCACGACCAGGACCAGCGACAGCATCCTCTTTAACCATCTGCCCTACCATGAACAGAAGGCTAAGCTCCCGAATGAGACAAAACACTCGAGTTAAGGGTTTTCCTAACCCAAAACGCAGCCTTTAGTTTAAGTCAAAACACAGAGAACTGAACCTGCATCGACCGATGCACTTTCAGCATCGACCAATGCAATCCCCAAACCGGGATTTCGGTTCACGGATGTTACAATTCTCCCCCACCAATTTAGTTTCGTCTTCGAATCTCAAACAAAACATCAGTCAAGGACTCCCGTGCAACCATCTCCACGGCCCGCACTCCTCCGACCGATCTACGAAAGGTCACCTCTAGGCGATAGACTCACGCTCCAGGCATTATTTTCTCTCAACTTTTGGACTCTCCTTTTTACTCACAGTCCTAACCCTTGAGTTTTTATTGGCTCCTCATCAGACCGAAGCCTGCATGCCATAATATTGGCTCCTCATTGGGCTTAAGTCCACATGCCATAATGTATATAAGGGAGTCCAATACTCGTCTCTCGGGTTGCCACCCTACAGCGCGCCCCCGGATCGTCATTCGAAGTCGATATACCAGCCATACTCCCAAGCCACAAAGTCTTAGAATATGATAGTACTAGGAGAACCTAAGTTCCCCAAGAGTCGCGAGCAACCAATTCTGAACATGTTTGAGTCCTATCCCTATCCAGGTTTCCTTTATGTGGCTCGTGTAAGACAACACGATGCCCTACCAAGCACATATCCCCTCACAAGGATACCTTATGACGACACAAGGATCATCCCACTGCCCAAAGAGCCGCCACAAAGGCCAAACACATGTCCTAAACAGGACCACCACCAAGGCCAAACAAATGTCCTAAAAAGGACCGCCACCAAGGCCAAACAAATGTCCTAAAAAGGACCGCCACCAAGGCCAAACAAATGTCCTAAAAAGGACCACCACCAAGGCCACTCATCCCGAAAGACCGTCACGAAGACCAACTGTCCCGAAGAACCGCCTCAATAGGCACTCTGGTTATACAACCAGCCACAAAGGCCACACTCTGGCTAAACAGCCCGCCACAAAGGCCACACTCTAGCTAAACAGCCCAATTGGTGGCAACTTGTCCTGTGGGAAGGTTGATAAAGGGTGAGAACCAGAGTTCGAGGATTGCTTGGCGCACCAATAACCTACTGTGGATTTGGATGAGTAGTTCCATTTGCCACGGTGAGGGGTTAGGATTGATGCCCTGCAGGGCCAACTTTGGGCCTATGGGGGCAAGCTAGCAGTGAGGCTAGTGGAGTCCACGAGAAAGGTTGTTACAAGTAACTCTGGGGGACGGTTGAGCCCGGAGGATGTTCTGGAGGATGCATTTGTTGAGGCGAATGTACGACTGGAGTTCCCGGAGGGTGAGGATGGGGAACCAGTGGTGACGATAGGGTCTGAAGTGTTGAACAGGATGCATAGTCTATGGAAACAGTGATGCATAGTCTATGAAGGTATTAGGGAGAAATATCACAATACCGGTTCTGCTACGGAAGCTTCGGTAATATGGAAACCAAAAGGGGCCATGTATGTTATTGATCTACCACGCCAGTTCTTCATGGTCCGTTTTGAGCTAGAAGATGAATATTTGACAGCACTTACTGGTGGACCATGGCGTGCGTTTGGGAGTTATCTTATGGTCCTGGCATGGACGTCGGAGTTCGATACTCTAGTGGATGAGATCGTGACCACTCTGGGGTGGATCCGTTTGTCGAATATTCCGGTTAGCTTTTACCATAAGGCTCTCTTAATGATTATTGTGAAGGGGCTGGGGAAACCGGTTAAGGTGGATCTTACTACCCTAAACTTTGAGAGAGGACGCTTTGCTCGCATCTGTGTGGAAGTTAATTTGAAAAGACTGTTGAAGGGGACAATAATGATTAACGGAGAGCGGTATTTTGTGTCATATGAAGGGTTGAAAAATATTTGCTCTCTTTGTGGCATGTTTGGTCATGTTGTGCATAGCTGCCCTCGTAAAAGTGTGGTACAACCAGTGGAAAAGCCGCAACAGATTGTCGAAACAAGCTTGAGTACGTCGGGTGAGAATCGTGGAGATGAGGGTTTCACGCCGGTCCGGATGCAGAATAGACGGTCAACTCCACCGCCGGGGATGGTTACGTTTGCGGCTGGAGAAGCCAGGGGCAATTTGGTCAATGATTGGGGGAGGACCCAAATTAATGCAGATCCCGTGAATATCACGGTTGCTAACAAATTTGGAAGCTTGAGTGATTTACCAGTGATTTCGGGGGATATTGATCAGATGATCAAATTTGAAACACGACGTGGGGTGCAAGGAAAGCCTCAGACTGGTAATGGGCGGATGAACAAAGGATAAGGGCTTGCACGTGATGGGCCTAAGGAGAAGCGTAATGGGGGGCTTACCTCTAAGGCCTCTAATGGGCCTTATGCTAAGCCTTTATCTAATAGGCCCGTGAAAGGTTTGGTTTATGGTCCGACGAGGAGTGACAAAGGGATGTCGGAGTCAGGAAAACGTTTACGGGTTGAGAGAGATGGTATGGGTCGACCAGGCGGTTTCTTCGATGTGCAAGGACAGATCAATGGAAAGATGGTGACCTAATCGGTTTAGTCGGCTGCGGGTCAGACGACGATGGTGTTGGATGAGTCTGTTCAGCCTAAACCAACAGTGGATATTCCGGTTTGCTTGCCGGAGGAAGATGTGGGTAGAGAGAGGGCATAACGGGTTACCCCGGTAATTCGATACTCTTGTTATCAAGCTTTAATGGAGTGCATATTTTGGAATTGCCGGGGGGCAAACAAACCCAATTTTCAGAGGGCTATGCGATATATGCTGAAATGATTTAAGACCGAGGTGTTGGCACTATTCAAGACCCATGCGAGTGGTGATCGAGCGCAGAGGATATGTCAGGGGCTCGGTTTTGATAAGTTTGTTAGGGTCGATTCAACGGGCCAGAGTGGTGGAATATGGCTTTTATAGCGGTCAGAGGTTGGTGATGTCGAGATTGTGAAGACATCTGATCAATTTATCTATTCTAGATTGGAAAAGGATGGAGGAAGTGTTCATCTTTTTGTGGTGTATGTTGCCTCATCAGTTACTCGGCGAAGTGGCCTATGGGATGAGCTTCGTAACGAAGTTCAGAACATATCAGAGCCCATCATTGTTGGAGGAGACTTTAATACCATTGTGAGATTGGATGAGCGATCCGGGGGAAATGGATTACTGTCTGCGGATTCGTTGACTTTCGGTGACTAGATGAATGACCTCTCCTTAATCGATATGGGTTTCAAGGGGAGCAAATTTACTTGGAGAAGGGGACGAGAAGAGAGGACATATGTGGCTAAACGGCTTGATCGGGTGTTATGTTGTGCGAATACTCGTTTAAAGTGGCAAGAGGCAACTGTTATGCATCTACCTTTCTTTTCATCGGATCATGCTCTGTTTTATCTCCATTTGAGTCTGATGGTGAAGGGGGACCCACGGAGGCGACCTTTCCGCTTAGAAGCGGCATGGATGCATCATGAGAGCTTTAAGGACCTTTTGATTGCTTCTTGGGATAATGGGGTTTCCACTCCAGTGGCTTTAAGAACATTGCAGAGGAAGTTGAAGCGGTGGCACGCAGACGTATTTGGAGACGTTCAGCGTAAGAAGGAGAAACTTCTAGCAGAATTGAAAGGGGTACAAGAGCAGCTTGAGTTGCAGCAGTCGGATGTTTTATTGGTTAGGGATATGGAGCTATCGAAGGAGTTTGATGTGGTTTTGGAGCAGGAGGAGATGATTTGGTTTCAAAAGTCTAGGGAGAAGTTGATTGCTCTAGGTGACCGGAATACCAAGTACTTTCATACGTCTACAATTATTAGAAGACGTCAAAACCGCATTGAAATGCTTAAGGATGAGAATGTTCAGTGGATGTCGGATCCACGAGCTCTTGAGGAAATGGTTGTAGCCTACTATCGTCGCCTGTATTCGTTGGATGATGTTGACCATATTGTCGGGAAACTCCCTGCTGAGGGATTTATGCCTCTCTCAGGGTCAGATTTGCGGTTTTTAGATAAGCCGTTTTCTCAAGCGGAGGTTGAAGTGGCAGTAAGAAGTATGGGCAAGTATAAGGCTCCGGACCCTGATGGTTTCCAGCCGGTTTTTTACCAAGAGAGTTGGGATGTGCTTGGGAAGTCAGTTAGTAGGTTTGTCTTACACTTCTTTGATCAGGAGTGTTGCCAGAACACACAAATGATGCCTTGGTGGTCCTAATTGCTAAGGTTTTGAAGCCGGAGAGAGTGATGCAGTTTAGGCCGATAAGTCTTTGTAATGTTTTGTTTAAAACTATTACAAAGACCATGGTAACACGTTTGAAGAGTTTGATGCCTTTGTTGATAGGACCAGCTCAGTCGAGTTTCATACATGGCAGGCTCAGTATAGACAATATTGTTATTTTTCAGGAAGCATTGCAATCTATGCGACGTAAGAAAGGCAGGAAGGGGTGGATGATGCTTAAGTTAGATCTTGAGAAAGTGTATGATAGAGTCAGATGGGATTTTCTGGAAGACACCTTACGGGTAGCTAGTTTTCCAGAGAAATGGATTGGCTCGATCATGTCTTGTGTCTCGGGACCTTCGATGAGCTTGTTACTGAATGGGGAGTAAACTGTAAATTTTCAACCAGCACGAGGTCTGAGATAGGGGGACCCCTTGTCCCCTTATCTCTTTGTCCTATGTCTTGAGAGGCTTTGTCATCAGATTACTAATTCGATTGAGTCTAAGGAGTGGAAACCAAACTCTTTATCGCGGGGAGGACCAAGGTTATCTCATCTTTGCTTTGCGGATGACCTTATATTATTTGCAGAAGCCTCTGTTGCTCAGATACGAGTCATAAGGAGAGTGTTGGAAACTTTTTGTGTGTCCTCAGGGCAGAAAGTATGTCTGGAAAAGTCTAATATCTTCTTCTCGGAGAATGTGTGTCGTGATCTGGGGAGAATGATCAGTGAGGAGAGTGGGATAAAGTGTACCAGGAATCTTGGCAAGTACTTAGGTATGCCGGTGTTGCATAAGTGTCTGAATAAGGAAACTTATAGTGATGTCTTGGAGCGTGTGTCAACCAAGTTGTCGGGGTGGAAAAGACGTATGTTAAGCTTAGCAGGTCAGGTTACTTTAACCAGATCGGTGCTAACCTCGATACCAGTTCATTCACTGAATCTATCATGCTTCCAGCTTCCATTTTGGCTAAGTTGGATAAGGTTTCTCGCACATTCATTTGGGGCAGTACAATGGATAAGAAAAAACAACATCTTGTGTCTTGAGAGAAGGTTTGTTTGCCAAGGAGTTTTGGTGGCTTGGGAATTAAATCTGCGGCGGTGATGAATAAAGCATTGATAGCTAAGCTTGGTTGGCAGATTATACATGATAAAGATAGCTTGTGGGCACGTGTGCTTCGATGTAAGTATAAGGTAGGGGAGCAATCTGATAATTCTTGGGCTACAGTTAAGAGCACATGGTCTTCTACATGGCGAAGTGTAGGGGTGGGGTTGAGGGATGTTGTGTTTCCCGGGATGCGATGGGTTATTGGAGATGGAAGATCTGTTAAATTTTGGAGAGATAAGTGGCTTGAGGAGGAACCACTTATGAATGGGGCGATACGGGATATACCAGCGGACCTTGTTGACCTGCGTGTGTAACGCCCCCAAACCGTACTATGACCACGCAGGCCATCGGACAGCCACGAGACGCTACGATGGGAATTGCAGACTTCCCGACCGGTTCATCCTAGTACAACTCCACCCGCAGCCGAGACTACTTAGGCTTTGCAACCCTTGCGGCCTGGTGCGTTGTGTCAGCCCGGACAAGGCCGAGTATCATTTGCAACTTGCCATGCCTTTGTAAAATCGAATGTATATTACTTCAATAGTTCTTTGCATTTGAAAACAAAAACATTAAAGCAATATACAAAAGATAGTCGGATAATTGTTTGTAAAAACATAGGATTTTGCAAGAAACACAAGAAAAACCCTATCCGGTACCCTAAAGCTTGCTCCGGCTCTAGACTCACTTAGGCTTCCCTGCAAGACAAAAGCAATATCATGAGTAATCTAAGATTACTCAGTGAGCCTGGGTACCCCTTTCATCCTAAACAGGATACTACTTCCCAACCCGACTACCCNTCCGACTACCCCCAACAAGTAAAACAAACAAGCAAGGCAAGTCATCAAAGCTACACAACAGAAGCTATAGCGGAAGCAAAACAACAACAATCAAGAGAGAAATAAATAGAACGACACGACTCTACTCGGAAGATCTAAACTCGCTAACTGTAGAAAAGACGACTAAAGGAACAAGGATCTCTTGGACACTTTAGACTCTTAACAATATCACACAAAAAGTAAGGATAGCTAGGATAGTACAAGGGACTCTTGACATCCTAGACTCCTTCACCTAGGGCCCTTCGATAATCTGTTCCGTTCCTCCACACTACCCATGTTGAAACCTCCCCGGTAACCAACATGAGCTCCCATGCTGAAACCACAAAGGTAACCAGCAGAGATACACCAAAGTTACATCGTCATGTAACGGTCACGCTAATAGCTAGTTAGCCGTGACTGTGTCTTGCGTAAGTGGTTTGAAACTTCTTGCGAGACACGCACATACATACGGAACCAGAAATATCGACTCTACTTCTCCAAGCTAAGACTCAAGAAATGAATTCAAGAGACTTGCTAAACACACTTACCACCCAAACAAGCAAGAAAGTCGAGCCAACAAGCAAGAACAATCATGCGGTACAACATGCAATAATCAACAAGAACGAGAATGTAAATTCAAAGATCTTAAGATTAAAATATGCATGTAAATGCTTAAATTCACTTAAGCAAACACTCAACCATCCGCATGCCAAAATGATATGATTTAACTAAGTAAATCTCATTTAAAATGCGCATGCAACAAAATTCGGTTTTAAACTTAACATGCATTAAGTTAATTAGCAACGGCTAACCTCAACCGAAAATATGCAAATAAACTTGCAAACATCCTATCTCCTTTCATGCATGCAACCGGTTTATTAAGCAAGTTATGCTAATAAAACAAATCGCTAAGTCACATGATGCATGTAAACCTTCTCACCAAATTTGAAGTCCACCGTTTCCTTAAAATGCAATCGGATTAACACTTAACCAATTCTTAGGTGAGATCCAATTATGTAACATGCATGTACTTACTTGCGCATGGTGATTTTATCATAAACCTTACCATGAATGCATGCAAGCGATTTTAAACCAACATGAACATGCAACTACTCTACATGCCTTACCACAAATCTCACTTTCACATGGTTATCTTCTCATAAAGCCTACCATGAACCGCATGNTGCGTAAGTGGTTTGAAACTTCTTGCGAGACACGCACATACATACGGAACCAGAAATATCGACTCTACTTCTCCAAGCTAAGACTCAAGAAATGAATTCAAGAGACTTGCTAAACACACTTACCACCCAAACAAGCAAGAAAGTCGAGCCAACAAGCAAGAACAATCATGCGGTACAACATGCAATAATCAACAAGAACGAGAATGTAAATTCAAAGATCTTAAGATTAAAATATGCATGTAAATGCTTAAATTCACTTAAGCAAACACTCAACCATCCGCATGCCAAAATGATATGATTTAACTAAGTAAATCTCATTTAAAATGCGCATGCAACAAAATTCGGTTTTAAACTTAACATGCATTAAGTTAATTAGCAACGGCTAACCTCAACCGAAAATATGCAAATAAACTTGCAAACATCCTATCTCCTTTCATGCATGCAACCGGTTTATTAAGCAAGTTATGCTAATAAAACAAATCGCTAAGTCACATGATGCATGTAAACCTTCTCACCAAATTTGAAGTCCACCGTTTCCTTAAAATGCAATCGGATTAACACTTAACCAATTCTTAGGTGAGATCCAATTATGTAACATGCATGTACTTACTTGCGCATGGTGATTTTATCATAAACCTTACCATGAATGCATGCAAGCGATTTTAAACCAACATGAACATGCAACTACTCTACATGCCTTACCACAAATCTCACTTTCACATGGTTATCTTCTCATAAAGCCTACCATGAACCGCATGCAACAAAATTAAACTAATTTTACATGCATGCATTACCGCAGCACTCACCCTTTATGCCGATGATGGAAACTCGGATTTCACTGCACCACTTGATCAGATCTCACTTCCCTTAGCTCCAACCGCTAAGCGCCCCTTGGTCTCCTCTTGATTCGCAGCTCAAAGACTCGGCGACAACAACACCTTCTCTCCAAAGACTCCTTCTTTGCTTCTCCCTTAACTCACACTCGCTACTCCACTCTCTCAAGGCGATTTCTCTTTATCTTTCTCTCTTGGATTTGAGAGAAAAATCTTTTGAGTTTTAAATTAGCAAGAGTTTGGGAGAGAAATGAGAAAACTTCCTTCTCTCAATCGCAAATGGTCTATTTATAGGCGAGAGGCTCTCCTTCTTCTCCTTAGTGGAAATCGACAAATGGCAAAATTTTGGCTGCATGTGGCGCGTGAGTTTCACTCCCCAATGAGCTTGCGCCATTTCTTTTAATTCTCCCACTTTGTCTCTGCATGAATGCATGTCTTCTCATTGGTCAATTTCTTAAAAGACAAACTTTTCTCCCATGGTCCTTCTCTCGTCCATCGTCCAACGTCCGCTTCCGCTTACCCCTTCGGTCATCGCTTGAACGTTTTAGGCTCTTTCGGCGTTACTCGGACCATTCTCCCCGCTCATGGCCACCATTGGTCCTTTCGGCAACTTTCGGACATTTCGGACAGTACATCCTGGACTGTACGGATGGTACGTCTTGGTCAGTACAGACGGTACGTCCTGGCCGGTACAGATGGTACGTCCCGGGCAGTATGCACAGCTCGTCTTGCATGGTACATATGGTACGTCCCGGATGGTACGTATGGTACGGACGACACGTCCTGGTCAGTACATGGTACGTGGTACCATTGGCCATCTTCCAACTTGTTCAGAATTTTCCGGACATTACTTCTGTAATTCTTCTTCCTTCCTCCTTTGGCTTAATTCCATGTCCTTTACTCGACCTTGGCCCATGGATTTTCATTTCGAATTTCACTTCTTGGTGAGGGTCATTACAGCGTGTTTGTGATCTTTGGATTGATGGAACGAGTTGGGATCAGCAAAGGATTAGTGCAACCAAGTAGGATGGCTCTGTTCTTCAGCCAAACCTTGCTGGAATGGGTGTATGGGAATCTAGGGGACACCGGGTTACAGTATAATGCCCTGTGGGCTACAATTTTTGGCATTGCAGCTTGGTGGGGATGAAAGTGGCGTTGTGGGAATGTGTTTGGGGAGAGGGGTAAGTGCCGGGATAGAGTGCAGTTTGTAAAGGATGTGTCCAGTGGAGTTTATCAAGCACATTCTAAACTCTGCAATAATGGTACGCAAGAAACACAGGAGTTGCGGGGGATAGCTTGGTCTCCACTGCAAGGTTCTTGGTGAAACTGAATACGGATGGGGCATCTCGTGGTAATCCGGGATTAGCCACCGCGGGTGGGGTCTTGCGTGATAGTGAGGGGCGTTGGATTTTCGGGTTCGCTTTCAATATTGGCTTTTGTTCTGCTCCATTGGCTGAACTTTGGGGTATCTACTACGGGTTGGTGATTGCCTGGGAGAGGCGTGTTAGGTGTTTGGAGTTGGAAGTTGATTCCACACTCGTGGTTGGTTTTCTCAAGACAGGAATAAACGATACTCATCCCCTCTCATTCCTAGTGCATTTGTGCTATGGCTTACTATCGAAGGACTGGTCTGTCCGTATTACCCATGTGTATAGAGAGGCGAATCGTCTTGCAGACGGATTGGCTAGCTATGCATTTTCATTACCGTTTGGTTTACAGTTGTTAGATGTTTGCCCGAGTAGCGTGTCTTCAGTTCTCACAGAGAATGCGAACGGAGTTGTGTGCCCTCGACGGGTGTGTCTGTAGTCTGTATTTTCGTTTTTAATAAATTAAGGGACCCTAGGTTCCCTCTTTCTTACCAAAAAAAATCATCATTGTTAAAACAGTCTCTTAACCTGCCACATCAGCTTAGATTAAAAAAAACCACGTACGTATTTTATATAGAGAAAAAACGATGATGCTAGATGAAACACAATGTAATTTATTTAGTACATCTTGCAAACTGCCGCATTATTAAGGTCATCTCTTCGTCTCCTCATCTCCCATTCGAAATTATATTTGCTTCTGTGTTATCATCTTACAGATCTAAGTTCTACCGTTTCCACTTCACCTATCTTATTTGTTGGATTCAAAGATGTATCAACCCATGGCGACTTCCCGTTGCTTAAACCTCAAAGCTGGGATCCTTATCCATCCCCGTAAGGATTTTGCATCATTTCTGTTATTCTGTATATGAGATCGGGTCTGCTTTTACTGCAGGTATGATACCTCTCCCAATGAATTTATCTATGAGATTGTGATTTTATGTATGTCCAACTCTCATAAATTTTGCAATCATGTGTTATCGACTACGAATGGTTCTCTGCGTATATTATGGGTTTTAGTAAAGTTATTTGATAATAACTATCTTCTTAGACACAAGTAATAAATTAAGGCCCTATTGGTGAAGATTTTTAAGACTTTAAAAGTATTGAAAAGTTTTAAAAGCATTTTATTTACCAATCAGATTTTTATGATTTTTTTATTTTTTAAAGTTTCAGCAGCCACTTTAAATTTTTCCTTCTTTATTTCCTTTCTTTTTTTAAAGCTTCAAAATGACTGTTTTAAAACTAACAAATTTTAAAAACTTTTTTTTTTTCTTCTGTCATAATTAAAAACTCTCTATAAATTATATGTTTTTGCACAAACTTTTTTATTACAGATTAATTATCAGCATTTTTTTCTCTTTCTTTTGATATCCACTTCTCTTCACAAATTTATTATTTTATCATCACTTTTATATTTTCTTACAATTTTGTTATTAATAAAATTATAGTTACAACTTTTAAAGTTTTTTTTCTAACAACTGTTAAAATATTTACAGCCAAAGTCTCTGCAGTCAAATTTTATACAGCCAAAATTTTACAGTCAAAGTCTCTATAGCCTCTATAGTCTCAAATAACAGTTATTACGAATCAGGGCCTAAAATTTCTAATTCCTGACATCCTTCTTAATTATAAATCTTTATGTTTGAGTTTGTTTCAGTCTAATTTGAGGAGAGAATAAGAGCTACGTTAATGTCTAACAACCAGCAAGATACTCAGATTTCGACCACTAAGGTTCACATGTATATTTTATAGTTTTACAAATCGGTCTAAATTTTAAGGCTTTGGCAATCCACTTTTAAAATTTTAAAAATGTTTAAAGCCTTAAAAATAGTTTTTTTGCCAATTATACTTTTTTGGTTTTTTTTTTTTTTTAAAGCATTGAAACCAACTTGTTTTTTCATTCTTTATTTTTCTTTTTTTAAAGCGTCAAAACTCATGCTTTAAAACTAAACAATTTAAAAATCATTCTTTTTTATCCTTTTAATATTTAAAAGCTCTCCAAAAGTATATATAAATATTTTATATATTTTATTTTCATAAATTAATTATTCTTATTTTTTTCTCTTTCGATCCATTTCAATAATAAATTTTATTTTTTCATCATCATCACTAATAATACTATAAAATTGTTTATGGAATTCATGATTAATAATAGAATAACATTCAAATAATGCATTGATTAGATTAATAGATTTTTGACTGCTGATATAACTACTCAATAAAAAAAACATTCAAACAATTAAAAATACTATTGATATTTGCCAGAATAATCAATCAAGAAATCACATATTTGATTTTTTTTTTTCAACTAAAGATCAGCTCAAATGAGCCAATTGGGTGGAAAGTTGTTCACAAATAAAACATGGTGAGGACATATTTGATTGACTTATATTTTTTAAAATTTTAATTTATCATTAATAAAATTTATTTTATCATTAAAGTGCTATATGAATTAATTTTTGACATAATATATTTATTATTAATATTTATAATAATAATAAAAATGACATATACAGCTTTAAAAGTTGTTGGTAAACAATCGGATTTTAACAATTAA
Organism: Camelina sativa; assembly: GCF_000633955.1. Lineage (NCBI taxonomy): Eukaryota > Viridiplantae > Streptophyta > Magnoliopsida > Brassicales > Brassicaceae > Camelina > Camelina sativa. Next base: position 9,598,608 of record NC_025700.1, read on the forward strand.
AGTTTTTACCGTCACAACATCTACAACCAAATTCTCTGCAGCTAAAATTTTTAAGTCAAATTCTTTATAACCAAAAGTAACCGCTGTTACCAATCACAGCCTAAGTTTGAGGAGTCATTTCTCAAGTATATATATGCTGATAATGAATTTGCAGTTTTTTTAAACGTAATTGTATTCGTCAGTTTGAATAGGGCTGAACTGTTGTTTACAAAGCTGACAACTATACGTTATAGACTTATAGCTGATAAGTTGTGAAACGAATTTAGATAATCTTTACCTTAACAAAAGTCTTAGTTAGATCGATACTAAACAGTATCATGCATAGTCAAAGTTTGAACTATAGTTATCTTATAGTTTAGTTCCAATCAGTATCTATAATTGAAGTTGCTCGTCTAAGAGTGGTTTTCTTGCTTTCTTTGGTATTTTACATGTTTCCTTTACTTTAAAACTGAAATTGCTCTAAGAGCTCTAATTAGTGTTGTTTTAAAATCATATTTGATAAACTCCAATACGTTCGTTTCTCTAAAACTCCTTTCCACAAAGTAACCTTTTTATTATACGTTTAAATCTCTAATTTGAATATGTATTTGACCGTTGCTTAACTGAACGTGGAAAGGACTATGAGTATGTTAATATGTAGCAAAACTCCTTTCCACTCCAATATGGTTATATTTTAAAGGTAACCTCTAGTTTTAAAAGGAGCTAAGGGGCAAAAGTATGACAAACCTTTTTGTGAGGATTAAAATTTTGTTTTTAAGAAATCCGAAATGATACTCCCTCTATATTAGAAAATATAATTTTTTAGAATTTTCACTAAAATTAAGAAAATAATTCTCACCAGACTCGTTTTTTAAATAATATAACTAGTAATCTTATATTCACTAACAAAATATCCCAATCAAACAACAACGGATAACATAACCAATACCACTAATCCAATAACGAATAAACGAATAAAAAATGGTAACTAACAAAGAATGCAAATAACATAAACAAAGTCATAAAGTGATAAAACAATGAATCATCATCCCTTCACCATTCTAGTAACCCAACTCTAGCAACCTAACAGAAGCCAGACCAAAATCAGTCGAGCCACTAGAACATCTTCGTCTTCACTACCTTAATTCCACGATCAGACTTTGTCTTTACCTACACCACAAACAACAATCATAAATCAAACCAGGAAAAGAACAAGCTTTCAGCCACCTGCTGGTGTTGGTGTCGACCGACACCCCACCTCGACAACCCAAAAACCTTAGTTGGTGTCGACCGACAACTCCATATGGTGTCGACCGACACTCACCAAGGCCCTCACGCCGTCACGCCTTGATGGCGACCGACACCCTCCTGGAGTCGATCGACACAAACCCTACATCATCATTATCCTCGAAGCTGAAGGTGTGATCTCCGCCTTTCGCCACCTTGGATGCGGCGAAGACACTCCTAGAGGCCATCTCAAGGCACAGGAACCACGAATCGCACGAAACAAGCAAGGAAACAATCAAACAAGTCACAAAATCACATAAATAGAGATCTTAGCTTAAGCCATGATCATGCACTCACTTTTGCATAACAGAGAGAATCGACCAAACCACGACCAGAAAAAGCATCACATCAAGCTCCTTTCACATCCTTAGCCTCAGATCTCCACTCACAGGGAAACATCTCACAAGAACAAGCAAGAAACTTCACATAAACTATTAGGAACTCACTGGAACCTTTTTCTCTCTCAAACGTAAAGTGGCTAAACGAAACAAGGATGTCGAGTTTTCTCATTAAATACCTGAGCCTTAGGGTTTCCCACTAAAACAAAACAAACTGGAGAAATTAGAATTAATCCTAACCCTAACTAGATTGTCGATGTCGAGCAACACCCTAGTGGTGTCGATCAACACTCCCAAGCACTACTTGGTTCACGGGCATTACAATTTTTCCCCACCAGCATAGATTTGTCCTCGAATCTAGCACAATGACCAATAGACAAGGATCTACCGTGAAACCAACACTATGGCCTGCACATCCTCCGACTAATCCAAGAGGACTTTATCTAGCGAATAACCCGCGTCTTTGACATTATTTGGTCTCAACTCATGCATCTCCTTTGCTCTCAGGTCTTGACCTTTGAGTCTTATCCTTAGGTCATAAAGTCCTTTGAGATAATGGTACACAGGAACATATGGTTGTGACATGTGGTTGAATGGGAGAGGTTGGTTATTGGAGATTATTTCACCCTACGTCACGCCTGAGATCAGGTTGCGCCTTGCATCGGTGGTTTTGGATACTGTTACAGGAGCTAAAGATAGGCTGTCCTGGGGTGCTACCGTAGATGGAGTGTTCATAGTCAAGTTTTCTTGTGGGTTTCTTACACGGTGTATAATACCAAGGCAACAGTTGGAAAAGTTGTTTGATCGGGTGTGGAAGGTTATTGCTCCGGAAAGAGTTGTTTCTCTGGCTGGTTACTCATCAGATCATTATGACTAACATGGAAAGGAAAGGAAGACATTTATCTGATGAGGGTGTCTGCCAAGTGTGTAAAGGTGGTGAAGAAACGATTATACATGTTCTTCAGGACTGCCCAGCTATATCTGGTCTGTGGAACCAAATTGTACCTCGAGATAAGAGGAGCTCATTCTTTGCACGCTCACTACTTGAATGGATTTATAAGAGGAATTATGTGGTTGGAGAGTGCACCTGGCCAACATTATTTGTTATGACTATATGGTGGGGCTGGAAGTGACGTTGGGGTAATGTGGTTGGTGTGAGTGGTAAATGTAGAAAGTTTTGTCACGCTAAGTCCAGATCGGGGACTACTTGTAGGAGCGTTGAAAGGGTTTGAGAGGTTAGTTTCTTGGAGAAGACCGTGTGATGGATGGGTGAAGGTGAACACTGATGGAGCTTCTAGAAGGAACCCGAGACTGGCAACGACAGGGGGAATTCTGCGAAATAAAGATGTGGAATGGTGTTAAGGTTTTGCTTTAAACATTGGTATTTGTTCGGCACTATTGGCGGAGCTATAGGGGTGTATTATGGGCTTTGTAATGCTTCGGAGAGTAGGGTGACTTGTGTGGAGCTGGAAGTGGACTCAGAGATAGTTGTTGGTTTTTTCACGATAGGGATAAATGAGTCTCCTCCTTTGTCGTTCCTAGTACGTTTTTCCTATGGCTTTCTTTCAAGGGACTGGATAGTCCGGATTTCTCACATGTATAGGAAAGCTAATCATCTTGCAGATGGATTGCGAACTATGTGTTTTCTTTACCGCTTGGTTTTCATTATTTGAATGTTTGTCCGTATGTTATTAGGACGTTCATGTTAGAGGATGTTAATAGGACTATGTTCCCTCGTAATGTTCGGTTGTAATCTTTTATTTTCACTCTTTAATAAATAGTAAGGGACGCTTGTCTCCTACAGTCTACCAGAAAAAAAGATCACAACACTTTACAAAATTAGCAAAGTTCTAACTCCTTTAAAACTTTCTATTTTTGGCACTTTCAAATTATAGAAAATTTCCATTTATAGAAACCCAAGCTCTTTCATTTTCCATGATAACACAAGTCAACTCAAGAAATAATCATCTTACTAGGGGAGCCCCATGCTACAACATGGGATTATATATTTTGTTAGTTATTTTTTTTTTGGTAATTTGTATTTTTGTAATGTAGTTTTTTGTTTTGACTTAATTTATTTCTTTATATAGTGTTTATTTGTATATTTGGGGTTAGATGGTAAATTAGAAATCCTAATAGAGTAATTAGTTTACATAATGTAACTTTTCACGGAAACAGACACACCACAATATTGGATAGTAGTTTTATAAGAGGATAGACACTCCACAATACCGTATAGTAATTTTGTAAGAGGATAGACACACCACACTATCAGATAGTAGTTTTGTAAGAGGATGAGTTTATCTAAATGACCCGTGCGAGATCCAACTTAATTTGAATGGTTAGAGAATTTTAATGCCATAATATACTAATGTATCAATAATTATTGATTACTAACCATTTTATTTTAAAACTACCAAAACAAAGTCATGGTACAAAAGTTGGTCCATGAATACTTCTGATTTAATAGTATAGATAATTTCAAATTTTTAAATGATTATTAAGGAAGCAACTTTAAACAACTTACAAAAACATCTCGCAATTACACACATTTGCGTTTCGGGACGATTATGAAGTGAAAAAAATTGTAAAAAAACAATTTAATTTATAGTTTGATAAAAATACATGTTTTAACGGGTTTAACTAATTTTTTTTTTATATTTTAAATTTTTTAAGAGTAAAAATATTACTTAAATATTTTATAGACTTTAAATATATTATAATATTTTAAACTTTCGACGGAGTTCAAATATTTATAATAATTTAAACATTCTATAAAAATATATATATTTATAATATCTTAAACTTTTTAAAAACGTAAATATATTACAAAATATTTATTTTTGAAAAGTTTAAATATGCTCAAATATAGAACCAAATTAAACTGTTAAATTTAGATACTTGATAAATCAAGCTTCCTGCTCATTTGTACTCAAAATATATGACTACTCAAAAAATATTAGTCATATATGTATAGTGATTATGAACCATATTCCAAAATATTTAGTCGATGTGAGATATACATTACACCTTTCTGTAAATTAGTTTACAACTTTACATATATATAATTTCTGAGTTTTTTATTCTTTCCATCTATACTACTCATAATTAATTACTATAATTTTTTTAAGGAAATATTGAAAAATCTAAACTAAATGATGATTTGTTTTTATTTAATTGTATTAAGTTGATTTGTTGTTTCCGTAAATATCTCACAATATAAAAACAAATCAAATAAGTTTACATATATATATAGTTTCGTATTTAATCTATTGATTATTTTGGAAGCAACAAAGTCACAATTGATACGTATTAAATATTTCTCATTATTATTATTATTCGTAATAATTATAGGGATTAAGTATGGTAATAGTTAATATCTGATATTACTGAAGCCATTAAATACTCAGATACCAGTTACTCGGATACCAGTTTTCTTATTTATAGGGATTATACATTTGTTTGGTGATGAGAATAAGTATTCTTGAATCAAACCAAATAAAAGATCCGAATAGTGTCAAACCGGGTTACAAACAGATCCGCGTGTTTTGAATTCTACTATAGTCGGGTCAAACGGGATTATTGTGTTAACCCAGTTGTAAATATGTTTTCGCCGAGAGGGTATAAACATCATTTAGTTAAATCGAAACTATAGAGTAATTTAATTAAATTAAACGATTCTCTAAAAATGTCATCATGTTCCAATTTGAGTCTAGTGAGTAGTCTTGCTTAAATAGTATAGATTAATCACTAAAAATGTCATAATCGTTACAATTTCAACGAAAATACATAATAAAAAATAAGATACATCGACACCAAGCGAACAAAAAGAAAACTGGAAACCAAGGATAGTCAAGTTCAAGTCTCGACCTTCTTATCAAACCACTTCTTGAACATTATCCTCATCCTGCCCTCTAGATCCCAAGTCTCCTCCAACACACCATCACAGTCCCACTGGACTCTCATCAAAAGAATCTTCTTTCATTAAAGTTCCTTGATCTGCCTCTCGAGAATTCTCACCGGCCTCGCCTAAAGAGTCAAGATGGGCTGAAGATCTATATGAATCTTAGCAAACAAATAGCAATATTCGTCAATAAAAAAATCAAAATCAAAATAAAAATTGCAATTTGAGTGATTTTTTCTTCTATTTAAGTATGTTTTATCAAAAAATCTCATTATTTTATAACTTATCTTTAAAATGACACATTTAAAAAGTAAATTATCCATGAGAATTATTAACAATTCAAAAAATAGTGTTATAATTTATAAATTAGACTGGAAAGAATAAATTAAAATTTGGTTTTATCCAATATGCAATTGGAAACAAAACTGCTGAATTATTGGTGGTCATAAACTGCTGAATTTTTTGTCTACTGATTACTCCATCTATGATAGATTGATGTTAGAATTTTTTTTCTTGTTCCTAAAAGATTGATGTTGTACAATTAAAAAACTAAAATATTTTTTTTTTACTTTATGTTTTTCTCCACATGTCACGTTATTTAAGATTTCTATTTTTTTCAACCAAAAAATAATTATAAATTAATTTATAAATAAATCTTTAACTTTTTCGTAATATATGTGAAATTGTCAAAACATCAATCTATTAAGGAACAAAATGAATAATATTCTTCCTTGAAAAACACAAACACGTAAATTTTTCCTCTTTTTAAAAACTGCAAATTACACTATCTTTTTGTGATTTGTGTACAAAGCAGTTTATTGATAAACACACTTAGAAAAAAGCAGTTATCTTACCATTCAAGGTCCAAATTACTAACTGACTTCAATAGGAGGTTGAGGGAGGCTAAGATACTAAAAACATTTTTTTTTCTTTCATTCTAAAAACCAAATATTGGAAACATATATTGTACCGAACCAAACATACATTAAATATGAATTTTTGTAGTGTATATAAATTAATTACTTAGATAAACTGTCAAATTTTTGTTTTTGATACTATTGTACTTTTCCTGAAATATCTCAACAGTAGTTTGTTGAAGCCGTACTATCTCCTTTAGAAGCTGAAGCAGAAGCTTTATTGTTTGTTATGCAACAAACTTCGAACCAGGGCTTTGCCAATGTATATTTTGAAGGCGATTGTAAAACGTTGATAGACACTGTCAATGGTTCTCCGTTTATAGCTTGCTACAAGATATTCAACTCTGTTCAACGCACTTCCAAATGGTTCGCTTTGAACATTTACATCGTTCAAACTAACGAAGTAGCACATTTGTTAGCACAACTAGGTTGCATTGATACAGATTTCTACATTGATGGAACCTTTGTACAGTATATTGACAGATTTTATTCTAAATAAAATTTATTTTGCTGAAAAAAAAATAGGAGGTTTTCTCCTTATTAAATAAAGTATTCAATTTTTTTCCTTTTCGAAATTTTTCTTAAAAATTTCAAAAATGCTAGTTAAAAAGACAAAACAAATTCAATGTTTTTTTTTCCTTTCCTTTTGGTGTAAAGACGCATTCATAGTCCCAAAATTTTTTAAAAACCCGCCTCTTCACTATTTTGTTTTTTCGTTCTCCCTCCTCTTAAATTCCCAATTCTCACTAGAACCTTCCATTCCCCCAAATCCCTCGATATCTCTGAAATGGCGCGTGACATCCAATTCCCGTGCGACGGCGACGGAGTATGCATGCGATGCAAATCAACACCTCCGCCTGAAGAATCTCTCACTTGCGGCACGTGCGTTACGCCTTGGCATGTGTCCTGTCTCTCATCTCCTCCCGAAACCCTAGCTTCGACTTTACAGTGGCATTGTCCCGATTGCTCCGGCGAAATCGACCCTCTTCCTGTTTCCGGCGTCGCGGCGGGGTACGGAGCTGTTGGCTCAGATCTTGTAACGGCGACCCGCGCGATCGAGGCTGATGAGAGTTTGAGTACTGCGGAGAAGGCTAAGAAGAGGCAACAGTTACTGAGTGGTAAAGCCGTCGATGAAATTGACGAAGAAGAGAAGAAGAAGAAGGGTAAAGGGAAAAATGCGAATCTCGATGTGTTATCTGCTCTTGGAGATAACTTGATGTGTTCTTTTTGTATGCAGTTGCCTGAGCGACCTGTGACGGTTCGTTCTCTCTGTCCTGGCTCTTATACTTGTTAATGTAGTGTTATTTTCTTGAATCTGTTTTAGTATTGATTGTGATTGTTTAATGTGTATAGTTTGATTTACTAACTCGAGAGCTTCTGATACAACGGCTTAGACTTTATTGACACAATTAAATCGTTCCTTTTGCTGATTTACAAAGACAGAGACTTTGATTTTGCTTACCATTTGTGACAAATTGTGTCAATGTTTAGCTACATTTATAGTTCATGATTGCTAACAGACTATTTAAGTTGTCCTTTTTTTTTTTACCCTTTTGGGTTTGGATTATATAGTTGAGAGGTGTATCATTGTGTCAATATAGTTGTTGATAATTGTTAGGGACTAGATTGCATGGAAACGGAAACGGATACGCGGAAACGAAACGTTTCGGAAACAAGAAACGGTTTTTTTCAAAAATTAGGAAATGGAAATGTTTTGGAAACGTATGTACATATACATATACATATATATATAGATTATATATTTATATCTATATCTATATATATATTATAAAACACCAAACATAAAAACCATATCAAAAAGCTTCAAACAATAAAACTTCAAATATAAATATTAAATAGTTGAATTAAAACACTAATAATATTATATATTTATATCTATAATGAAGTTTTATATTTTTAAAATATTTATTTATTAAGTTTCAAATTAAAAAAGAAGTTTCCGTCGTGTTTCCATCGTGTTTCCAAACAGAAATTTCTAGGAATCTTGTTTATGTGCCTTGTTTTTGAGTTTCCACGAGTTTCAGTTTCCGAAACGTTTCGGAAACGGGAAACGGACCTCGAAAAGAGTTTCCATGCAACAAAGGTTAGGGATTGGTATATGTACACTTTTTGTTGTTTAGTTGCCGTTTATATGATTTTTTTCTTAACTCATTTTAGAAGTGTTAAGTTTTTCTCAATAGAAGTTTTTTTTTTTTTTTTTTTTGACAAAGATGAAGGCTATATTAAGTAGGGCTGATGGATATTTTGTATGTTTCCATTTCAGAAACCATGTGGGCATAACGCTTGCTTGAAATGTTTCGAGAAGTGGATGGGTCAGGGAAAACGTACTTGTGGAAAATGCCGCAGCATAGTTCCTGAGAAAATGGCAAGGAACCCTCGTATCAATTCTTCCCTTGTTTCTGCTATCCGGTTTGCAAGAGTCTCCAGAAGTGCTGCTGCGGGTACTTCAAAGGTCTATCATTTCGTGAGCAACCAAGACCGACCAGATAAAGCATTTACAACTGAGCGCGCAAAGAAAACAGGGAAGGCCAATGCTGCTAGCGGCAGGATTTATGTTACAATACCACCTGACCACTTTGGTCCCATTCCGGCTGAGAATGATCCTGTGAGGAGTCAAGGTCTTTTAGTTGGAGAATCATGGGAGGACCGACTGGAGTGTAGGCAGTGGGGGGCTCACTTCCCACATGTTGCTGGCATTGCTGGACAAGCAAGTTATGGAGCTCAATCTGTAGCACTCTCTGGAGGTTATGAGGATGATGAAGATCATGGAGAATGGTTTCTATACACAGGAAGGTGTGCCTTTAATTTCTTGTAGCTTTTGGTCCATTTGATTTATTAATTAATCTTGTACAATTTACTTCTCTCATGTGTATAGAAGTATCAATTCTCCAATTTACTGATAGATTCTCTCTTTTTGTCTTGATTATGTGTGGATGTATCATGCAGTGGGGGTAGAGATCTCAGTGGCAACAAAAGGACTAACAAGGATCAGTCTTTTGACCAAAAGTTCGAGAAGTCTAATGAAGCTTTAAGACTCAGTTGCAAATTGGGGTATCCTGTTCGAGTTGTCAGGTTACCTCTTATTCGAGCACAGCTGCGTTAATGCAACGTTTTTCTCACTCTTCAACATGCAGTGATCTTGACTTTTTCACCTATTTCGATATATGATCAGGTCTCACAAGGAAAAGCGTTCTGCATATGCCCCTGAGGAAGGAGTGAGATATGATGGAGTTTACAGGATCGAAAAGTGCTGGCGAAAAGTTGGAATTCAGGTATACAATACATACGTATATAGCTAAGAACGGTAAACTTTTCCTGTTCTCTTTTTTATGCATTGACCTATTTTTCTGTGGTCCATAGGGTTCTTTTAAGGTCTGTCGTTATCTGTTTGTTAGATGTGACAATGAACCAGCTCCATGGACCAGGTTTGATCTACTGCTTGAAAGTGTGCCACTTTTCTATATATATTCCATTTGAGTTCAATGCTGAGATATATTGCAGTGATGAGCATGGAGATCATCCAAGACCTTTACCAAATATTCCTGAGCTTAACATGGCCACAGACCTGTTTGAGAGAAAAGAAAGTCCATCATGGGATTTTGATGTAAGTTCCAAGACATCTCAACTATACAAGTTGGCGTGTGAGCAGATATTGATTTTTTTTGTTTAGGTCGGTTCATTATCTGTTATATAAACTATACAAGTGGTATTTTCTGATAATAAATTTACTGGATCAGGAAGGTGAGGGTTGTTGGAAATGGATAAAGCCTCCACCTGCCAGTAAAAAGTCAGTGAATGTTTTGGATCCTGAGGAGAGGAAAAGTTTGAAGAAAGCTATAAAGGCGGCACACTCGAATACAGTGAGGGCAAGACTTCTGAAAGGTCTGTGTGTGTCCAAATTCTCTACTTCTGCTGTTATTATGTTTATAGACTATTCCCTTGTTGCCAAATAAGTACTAGTGCATTATGTTTGTATTTCTAGATTGGGCCTTCCTAAACAGTTCGAAGTTATCTTTTCTAGAAAATAAAATATGTTTTGTACTTGGAGGCTCAAGCTATGGTTCCCTGGAAACTTTAGTATCAGGAAGTCAATGTTTCCGAAATGGGTTAACCTAACTGATAAAGTTAACAGTAATATGACGCAGATATGTTCAGCTCTTTCTTTCTTAAACTGTCTTTGGGGTTTTTTGTTGATGCAGAGTTCAAGTGCCAGATCTGTCACCAAGTGATGACTCTTCCTGTGACAACTCCTTGTGCTCATAACTTCTGCAAGGCGTGTTTGGAAGCTAAATTTGCTGGGAAAACTCTAGTGAGAGAGAGAAGCAGAGGTGGACGCACACTACGCGCACAGAAGAATGTCATGAACTGCCCTTGTTGCCCCACTGACATTTCTGACTTTCTCCAGAACCCTCAGGTGAATCATCATTATCATCTCTCTTCTCGCATTGTTTCTGCAGTAAACATAGCACACTCCTTTCGTATAATTTTATATTTTCAAGTGCAAATTGCATTAGCATTGATTTTGGCTCTGCTAGAACTAGATGTAGCTGGTCAACGGATTTTGTAATGTTATCGTATCATAGAATACCTATTGATTTTGTAATGTGATTGTGTAGGAAAAAGTTTATTCAGAAGCCTATATAAATGATAAATGTGATTGGATTTAAGTATGTCATTCACGGATGCTTTCCATTCTTGAAAAGTGACATTGTACCAAGTCTGGTATTTCGCTACTTACCATTATTATGATCATGCAAATTAAGGAATAATCTCTCGTGAAATTATTCTTCGCTTCCTAATCGCAATTGTGTAAACAGGTTAACAGAGAAGTGATGGAGGTGATAGAGAGGCTGAAGAACCAGGAAGAGGACGATGCAGAGCCTGTAGATGAAGGTGAAAGCTCAGGTACGGACCCTGAAGAAGACACTCAGGTCGTGTCTGAAGAAGCTGAGCAACCAAAGAAACGGATTAAGCTGGACACAGACGTAGCAGTTTCTGCAACTGTTGTGTAATCTTGCATGCAGGAAGTAGGTAGGGGGGCCTTTCCAATGGCTTTTTTGGATCAAACCATTCGGTAAAGTTATGAAGACTTATATGGTTTTGATTTGGTACCGAAGACTGAAGTAGAAAAAAAATCACCCTAGTACCTGATGTCGTACGCTATTTTTCTTTGTTTTGCGTTCTGTTATTTTGGATTTTACTACAACTGAGTTCTAAATCGAGGGTAAACTTTGATTTTATTTGATTTTTGCTTATTTTGGTTTTTCTGGTTTTTTATTAGGTTATATATTTAGTTAATATATTGGGTTTGTCTATTCTAATCTTACAACTTTTCTAGAGACAACCGTAATAGGCTTACCAGTACTATGTTGTCATCAAAGGTTTTTATTCCACTGACGATCGTAGCTTGACAAATCTATACAAAGACTTGTGTCCATTTAAGTCATTTAGAGATGAGATGAGCTTTGTCAGTAAGGCTTGGAGAAAAATCAACTTAGGGTGACTATCCTTCTTGTGAGTCTTAATTAAGACTTCTTTGTTATGGATGTCATTAATTTAGTATGCATCTACTGTTATGCATTGTTGGAGAATGTTATAACCGTGTAAAAATCTCCCCAAAAATACTAGAAACGGGCAATTTGTTGGAATAAATTTCACTTTGTACTTTCAGATTGGATTAAGCACTAACCTACATATTTTACATGGTATGTTGCACAAAGTTATTTGACGAGTATCTAGTGTATTAAACCTCCATAATGTCATCTATTTCATTTTACAACATGTTGTTTATGCATCTTTGTTAAGTGGTTTCGTCATTCTTTAATTACATAGGAACGCGAACATCTAGTAGCAGTAGATCCCACATGAATGGTAAACAATTGCCTTTTTTCTTCAAATCAAATGGATACGGTTGTATCTTGAGAAGACATCAATTAAACGAAATAACTCGTAACCCACATGGCCACATGTGATATAATGAAAGCGGGGCTATTTCTTAGGCATTGTTCAAATATATAAAATCATTGTAGACCTTTCATATCCTTGTATTTTTTTATACCCTCACCATGCCTTAAATTTTACATCCATTGTTATCATTTCTTTGTATTTAAACAGAATAAAAGATTTCTTAGTGAAAACAAACACCTTGCAAAATGACGTAGTAGCCATATATAATTTTCAAATACATATTTATTTCTTAATTTATTAAAATACTAATTATTCTACTATCTTAGATGTTCAAATATGAAATTTCTAGTCCATATTTAATGGTACATATTTTCTAGAAACGAGCACTTGGTTGGGTTCAATTTCATTTTGGACTTCTACTTAGTTGAAAAAAATGGTAAGAGAAAACGTTGTAAAATATGTATAAGCCAAACAAATTTCAAATACATATATATTTTAATAAGATCCACTGTTATTTAGTTTCTAGTTGGGTGATCGGTTTCTTTTATCTCCTCTAGCAACAAACTCACAACTTTGGGTGAGACTATCGGACATATCGAAGTTGTCATTTAGCATGGGCTTTGGCCTAAAAGGGATGATTAGTTAAGTATTAATATATTTGCATCGAGGTTTCTCTGAACTAATAAAAGTGTGTGTGTGTCGACCTCTTTAAGTCATTTAGAAAAAAAATGGTTTTTGTCGGCGACTTTGGAGAAAAAACAACTTAGGGTTACTATCTTTTTGTGAGTCTTTATACTTCTATTACATTCTAATGTGACGATAAGTTTTGAATGACAATGATTTAGCTTGCATTCACTTGTTTGCATACGTGAACTATGTTGTAACCAAGAGAGAATTCCCCCAAAATACTTGAAACGAGCACTTATTTAGGGTCAACTTCATTTTGTACTTCCAAAATGATTAGAAGCATCGACCTATATGTTTCTAATGGTATGATACATCAAGTTACATAAACCTCCATAAAGTCATATATATATTTCATATGTAAGTGGCTTCGTCAAAACCATATAAATAATAAAACATGGTCGATCTCTCTATTTTTTCCAAATTAAATGGATGGAGTTGTTGAGAAAAGACATCAATGAAATGAAATAGCTCGTAACTTATGCTTGTGAGTTGTGACATGATAAAATGGAGAATCTCGCATAGACATCGTTCAAGTATGTGAATCAATGTAGACGACCTTCCATTTTCTGGTATTAATTCTTTACATCACCACACCACCACATTAGTCAGCAGAGCAAACTTTTTAATACCCATGCGTTTCAACTAATAGGCCTTGCTATTATCTTTTTTGTTTGTATTAGAAATCAATTATAAAAAAAGGTTAACTAATAAACAAGACCTTGTAAAATGATATAATATCCACATAATTTTCACATAGATATTTCTTTCTTAATCTATTAAAAGGTACTAATTAATTTCACTACCCAAAATTGGTCAATATAAATAAACATGATAATTAATTAGTCCATATTCAATGGTAGATATTTCATAGTAGGACAATTTTTTATTTATTTTTGACTCTACGAAATCTCCTTCCTAATTTGATTTCCCTAAGTGCTTTTTAAAACCCCGCTCTCCTCACTTTTCATTTTTCATCTTCATCGTTTTCTCCTCTCTCGCTCTCCACCTCATCTTTTGGCTATTCTCATCATCATCGGATATGGCTTCTCGTGTCATCCAACTCCCCTGCAACGGCAACGGTGTATGCATGCGATGCAAATCCAAGCCTCTGCCTGAAGTAACTCTCACTTGCGGCACATGCGTTACGCCTTGGCACGTGTCCTGTCTCTCGTCTCCTCCTGAAACCCTAGCGTTCACTTTCGATTGGCTTTGTCCTGATTGCTCCGGCGATATCGATCCTCTTCCTGTTTCAGGCGTTGCGGCCGGGTACGGATCTGTTGGTTCAGATCTTGTAGCGGCCATCCACGCCATCGAGGCGGATTCGTCTTTGAGTGCTGAGGAGAAGGCAAGGAAGAGGCAACAGGTAATGAGTGGTAAAGCCGTCGCTGAGGATGACGAAGAAGAAGAGAAGAAGAAGATGAAGAAGGGTAAAGGAAAAAGTGATGTGTTATCTACTCTTGATGAAAACTTGATATGTTTTTACTGTATGTCGTTACTTGACCTACCTGTGACGGTACATTCTCTTTCTCTTCTCTCTTATGCTTCATGCTTATTAATTCATTGTCCGATACCAAGATACTATGCATGATCGTTTATGTGTACACTTAATTTACTAATTCAAGTTTGTGTCATACCACAGTTACAAAACTTAGGGTTTTATTGACAGGTTTAATTGTTACTTTTGATGGGTTTAAACAAAAACATAGACTTAATTGTGCTTACCATATGTGACAACACCATGTGTACACTTGTTGGGTTGGATATTGTTTAGTTGAGACTGGAGAGTTGTATCATGGTCTTGATATACTTGTTGATAATAGTGTTAGGAAAGGAAGTGGTATGTGTACACGTTTGTTGAAGGTTGTTCTTGTCTATATTGTTGTTTAGTGCCGTTTATGGGATGTTTTCTATATTCATTTTCGACAAGTTGGGGTTTCATTAACTTTTGCTATTGATGAGTAGTCGACATGGAAAGAGTGGAAAGACTTAAATAAGTGTTAACTTCTTCTTTTCAAAATGAATCTTTTGTGTGTGTGTGACAAATTTGAAGTATAGGGGCTGATGGATATCTTGTATGTTTGTTTTTCAGACACCATGTGGGCACAACGTTTGCTTGAAATGTTTCAAGAAGTGGATGAGCGCTAATAAAAAACCTACATGTGGAAAGTGCCGCACCGTTGTTCCTCTAAAAATTGCAAGAGATCCCCGTATCAACTTGTCCATCGTCGCTGCTATTCGGTTAGCAAAACACCCTAAACGTGCTGATGATGCGGGTACTTCAAAGGACCGTCATTTTGTTAGCAACCAAGACCGACCAGAAAAAGCATTTACAACTGAGCGTGCAAAGAAAACAGGGAACGCAAATGCTTCAGGTGGAAGGATATTTGTCACCATACCAAACGATCATTTTGGTCCCATACCAGCGGAAAATGATCCTCGTAGGAACCTCGGTGTCTTGGTCGGGGAGTCCTGGGCGGACCGACAGGAGTGTCGACAGTGGGGGGTGCACTTCCCACTTGTCCCCGGCATTGCCGGACAAGCCAAACACGGAGCTCAGTCCGTGGTGCTTTCTGGTGGTTACGTCGATGATGAGGACCATGGGGAGTGGTTCATATATACCGGAAGGTATGCATTTTATTTATTCTAATAATCATGTAGCTATATATTCTTTAGTTTACTAATATGTTCTGTGTCTGTTTGTTTTAATGTGTGGATGTGTCACGCAGCGGAGGAAGAGATCTCAGTCGCAACAAAAGGACTGCCAAGATTCAGTCTCATGATCAAGTATTCAAAAATAAAAATGCAGCTTTAAGACTTAGTTGCAAGATGGGGTATCCTGTTCGAGTTATCAGGTTAACTGTTATTTGAGAACAACTCCATTGCATGTAACATCTTTCTCACTTTTCAACTTGAAGCTTACTTCAATGATCTTTATCTCTTCAATAACCTTTTGCCATATATGATCAGGTCTCACAAGGTGATGTGTCATTCTGCATATGCCCCTATGGAAGGAGTGAGGTATGATGGGGTTTACAGGATTGAGAAGTGCTGGCGGAAAGTTGGAAAACAGGTACACATACACGCATAGCTAACAACTGCAAATTTTCCCTGTTCTTTTTCATGCATTGACCTATTCTTCTGTGGTCCATAGGGTTCTTTTCATGTCTGTCGTTACCTATTTGTTAGATGTGACAATGAGCCAGCTCCATGGACCAGGTTTGATCTATGTCTTGAAAGCGTGCACTTAATATATATGTGTATATATATATATATTCCATTAGAGTTTAATGGTGTGATTTATTGTAGTGATGAGCAAGGAGATCGTCCAAGACCTATACCTAATGTTCCTGAACTTAATATGGCCATGGACCTGTTTGAGAGAAAGGAAAGTCCATCGTGGGATTTTGATGTAAGTTTCAAAAAATCTGATTTTTAATAGTTGGCGAGTTATATCAAATTTTCCTTTGTTAGTTCGTTATTTGTTATCTATCCCCTTATACTTTACTGATAATAAGCTTACTTGATCAGGAAGGTGAAGGTCGTTGGAGATGGATGAAGCCTCCACCTGCTAGTAAATTGCGGGTGAATAAGGAGAGGAAAAGTTTGAGGACAGCAAAATCAAACACCGTGAGGGGAAAACTTCTGAAAGGTCTGTGTGCCATTCTAAACAATTTTGAAGTTACCTTTTCTAGAAAGTGATCAGGCTAAAGATTCCTAAAATGTTTATTTATGATTAACAAAAATATTCAGCTCTTTCTTTATATAGCTTTTCTCCAAACCTGGAATATGTAAACTGTTGGGTTTTTCTTTGATGCAGAGTTTAGTTGCCTGATCTGTCGACAAGTGATGACTCTTCCTGTGACAACACCTTGTGCTCATAACTTCTGCAAGCCATGTTTGGAAGATAAATTTGCTGGGACAACTCTAATGAGAGAGAGAAGCAGAGGTGGACGTACACTACGCGCAAAGAAGAATGTCATGAACTGCCCTTGTTGTCCCACTGACCTTTCTGATTTTCTCCCGAACCTTCAGGTAAAAACATCATCATATCTTCTTCTTGCTTTGATTTCATACAGTGAACATAGCACACACTTCTTTAGCATAATATCATATGACTTCTAGATAGATGAAGTTGGTCAATAGTAATGTGTAGGGAAAGGTATATAACCAATGAATTTGTGAGGATTTTAATTATGTCATTTTTTTATTTGAAGCTTCCAGTCCTTAAAATTGAAACTGTAGCAAATCATATGATATTTTACAATTTTGTTACGATCACACAAATTGAGGAGTAATTTTGGGAAATGTGTGTAAACAGGTCAACAGAGATGTAATGGATTTGATAGAGAGGCTGAAGAATGAGGAAGAGGAGAGCGCAGAGCCTGAAGGTGATGAAGGTGAATGCTCTGGTACCAGTTCTGAGGAAGAAACTGATGTGTTTGTGTCAGAAAAGAATGAGCAGCCAAAGAAACGGATTAAGTTGGACACTGACGCAGTGATTACCGAAAGTGTCGTTGAATCAGACATGGAGTAGGTAGGGACCTTTCCAATGGCATTTTTTGGATTGAACCATCAGGCCAAGTTTGAGGCTATATGGTTTTGTTTTGCAAGTTTAAGACTTCAATCTTAATTAAAACTCGAGTACGTAACATTCGTGGAACGTATTGCGATCTGTTTATTTTGTATTTTACTTCAACAGAGTACTCAATACTTAAAAACCTGGTTCTCCGGTTTGATTTATTTTCTTTCTTGTTTTGGATTTTCTTGTGTATTAGATTTTAAAACCATTATATTAGGTTTGGATGTTGTCTCATCACGCTAATCCAATCTAGATTCTACTTAGGTTCAGTTGTTCCCTTTTGTATTATTATTATTATTATTATTATTTTTTCAATTTGGATGTTCAATTGGTTGCTCCTAAGATGTTTAAAGCGTATATAGGTTATAGATGCATGTAATAGGTTTTTTCCCAAAGAAAAAAAAGGTTTATAAACCGTGGATGAATTCTCAACAAACCGTGTTGTCTTTTGCTCCATCTTGTTATCTAGCTTTGGTTCCCAAGATCCTTGTTTAGCTACCTTAGCTACCTTCGTGTAGTATTTGCTTTCCCCTTATTGTTTCTTTTACTTTGTCTTAAACTGCATTCTCTTTGTTTCTATGGTTTGTATGAACTCATATTCGGTTGATTAATGAAAACAAACCTTTGTTCAAAAAAAAAAAAGGTTTTAAACATTTATTAAATTTCAGAAACTGATTAAAACTATTTTTTTTGTGTGCACCAACTGATTAAACATGTTTAATTTCTAAGTAATATGTTATAAGGTTCCTTATAGGAATCTCACATCTTTATTTATAGTATACATTTCCTATAACTATCTAAACATGAGGCCGATGCAATTGAATGTGCACAAACATGACAACATTGGCTCTTCCCCTCAGAAATTTGGTTGGTTGATATTGTTGGTTTGTGTATTTGTCAAGTCGCTGTTTATAATAGCATCGACGATAATTAATTTACCCTTATTGATATTTTTACTTGATATCTAAGAAAAAATAGAGTAGAATGATTTGTGAGCTTGAGATTACATGAACCAAAATTAATTTACGTCTTCGGAAAGAGACAGAGCGCAACAACAACAAGCCATTAAATTCTTTTTATAGTGTAATCAACAATATCAACCATTAAACTCATAAGATAAACTAGAGATAAGGAGGAGAGTTTAGCGAGAGAAAGATATATATTCAAAACTACAAAAACAATATTTGTTCCTATAATTTACTCTTTTTAATGTGCATTGGATGTATAGATTGAAACTTAGGTACCTAATTAAGTTAACAATATTTGTTCCTATTATTTACTCTTTTTAATGTGCATTGGATGTATAGATTTAAACTTAGGTACTTAATTAAGTTAACAATATTTGTTCCTATCATTTACTCTTTTTAATGTGCATTGGATGTATAGATTTATACTTAGGTACTTAATTAAGTTAACAATATTTGTTCCTATCATGTACTCTTTATAATGTGCATTGGATGTATAGATTTAAACTTAGATACTTAATTAAGTTGTTACCAAAATAAAAGAGTCAAAGATTCCCTTTAAGTTATGCAAAGATATTAATTTTAAAATCTAATGGATATATATATATATACTACTTGGGTGACTTGGTTTTACCAACTTATACAATATATATATATATATATATATATATATAGCTCTAAATCATGAATCATTTTTTTGTTTTAATCATTGTAATTGCTTTAAGTTTTGGATCGAACAATGCTAGCAAAAATCTTCCAAAAAACAAAGTAATTATCTATAATTCTCTCAACAGGAGTGATGATATTCTCACGATTCATTGTACATCTGATCAAGACGATCTTGGTATTCACTCAGTAGGTCGTTCATACTTTTATTCCTTTAAGTTTGGGGATAAATTTTTTGGTGGGACTAAGTTTGACTGCAAACTATCGCATGGAGTGGGTTTTAAATCTTCTGTTACTTTTACTGCTTACGATGAAGATTCTCATATTTTCTTTAAATTTGGTGAAGTAACGTTTTGGGATGCTAGAGAAGATGGACTCTATCTTTCAAATGATTATTATCATGAAAAGTTTATGTATAGTTGGTAAAATCTTTGTCTTAAAGCCATATTGTCTTTTATATTTGATGTAATGAATTTAATGATATAAGGAAATAATACTTAATATATTGGATTTTTGAAATTATATGCAAAACCTAAAATTATCAGTTCGTAAGTATGCAATATGACAAATCCTAATTTACAATATACACTATAAAAAGAAAATAATTGTTTGATTACCTTTAAATGGGATTTTTTATATGAATTAATGGTTTTGATTACCTTTAAATTGTTTGATTACAATATAAGTTGTTTGTTCTCCTCAACTTTTGGCCAGCCTTTTTAATTAGTTTGGGCCTAAAATACTCAATAAAATGACCTACTAATGTTTTTTCAAAAAAAAAAAAAAGTAAATCTTCTAACATCTTAAACCGCATATTTCTTTTTTTTTTTATATATATCCATATTACTTCTATTTCTATATCTTTGAAACTCGATAGATAGAGAAGGCAACTCCGATCTGATCCCGATTGACATCATTCACTAAGTTTGGTCTCGCTTCCAAGTTATGTGCGTCAATACTTAGCCGTCCAGATTTCAGAGAGTTGTTCTTGACTACTAGGTCCTCGAGTAGATTCTTTCGATAAGTGGCGCTTATACTAGTCGCATCAGCCTCATAATCCAGATGAGAATCATTCTCTTATAGTAGCCGCTGATTTTCATATGAAGGTCGTTGTATACATGGTCCCCATTATAATTATGGCCCTGTCTCTGCCGTGCTATATCTTCCTAGTATGCATATTGATAATGATAAACGAGTTTATTCAAAAAATTATTCAACCAAAATGAACAAATGTTTGTGAAATATAAGATTCAGATCTCAAGCTTACAAGAGTTTGATAAACAAGAAACCACTACAATAAGCAAGAGCAACACACCAATTACAGAGGAGATAAGAGAGATGATTACAAAATCAAAAGGTCTGATAAATTTCGTAATGAGCTAAACGATGACTCGTCCATTCCTTTTAAGTTCAATCTGATTCCTCTCACGCGCTCTTGACCGCCTTCCTAAGCACGTGCTTCACTCCACTCCAAAACCACCGACATTACGTGTCACTCTACTACTGATGTGATGCGTCTCAACCTTATTCACTAACTCCTTTATTCCAATACCCCACAAAACTTCCATAATTAACTTCCTGACCTCCAACTTCCTTTATTTGCAACACCTGAGGAATTCCTGAAACATATACTGCCAAGTTGCTTCCTTGTCCCCATCATTGACCCATTTAATCAATACCTTAGTCTTAGCTCTGAATCGGTGTTTAACCATCTGTCGTTCCAAAATCTTCTCATGTTCCCTGACAAAAACGTCACTCACATCTACATGTAATTTAGTGGAAGTGTTGAAGTTTCCCACGAGCACCTTAAGTTGCGAGACATGAAAGACTGGGTGCACCTGAGATCCTTGAGGCAATTGTAACCGGTACGCCACCTTTCCACAGCGATCAACCACCTTGTAAGGTCCATAATACTTGGGAGCCAACTTGTCATTCCCCCGTATTACCACCGACTGTTGCCTATATGGCTGCATCTTAAGAAAACACAAAATCACAATCCTCAAAATTTCTCTCAGAACGGTGTCTATTAGCATACTCCTGCATTCGATTCCGAGCTCGCATCAAATGGAACTTCAACAACATGATCATATTTTCCCGGTCCTGCAAACTCTGAACCACTGCAACCACTTTAGTTTCACCTGGTAGATATGGAAGATGGATGGGAGGTGGTTGTCCGTAAACCACTTCAAAAAGAGTAAACTGA
This sequence comes from Camelina sativa, assembly GCF_000633955.1. NCBI lineage: Eukaryota > Viridiplantae > Streptophyta > Magnoliopsida > Brassicales > Brassicaceae > Camelina > Camelina sativa. The sequence goes on from NC_025700.1 coordinate 9,620,061, forward strand.
GTAGCAGAGTGAAATGTTGTGTTATACCAAAACTCAGCCAAGGAAAGAAGATCACTCTGGTTCCTTTAACTCTGTTCGAGGTCCTTCAAGACCAAGTCCAGTTGAAGAAATGCCAAGAAAAATAAATTAAACCAGAAAAACCAGAGGTATCTCCTAAGAACTCCAACTTCTTTGTCAAAGAGAGTCAAGTAAGGAAGTCTTTGTACTCTCAACAGCCATTGCTTTTGCTTACGTATAAAGAAACACTAATAGCATTTTCTGACCTTGCACCGAAGCTTCCGAGTGATTTGATAGATATTTTGCTGGAATTCTCAGATATCTTTCCAGAAGAGAATCCTAACGGTTTGCCGCCAATAAGAGGTATAGAACACCAAATTGATTTCTTCCCAGGTGCGTCACTTCCAAACCGGCCGACTTATCGAACCAATTCGTTGGAAACAAAGGAACTTTAAAAGCAGATTGGAGAGCTTCTCGAAAAATGTTACATCAGGGAGAGCCTAAGCCCATGTGTTGTACATGTTCTCCTTGTGCCTAAGAAGGATGGCTCTTGGCGCATGTGTGTAGACTGTCGTGCCATTAACAACATCACGGTAAAGTATCGACATCCTATTCCTACTCAGCCTTGGAATGATATTTTCTATCGATTTTGTGCTTGGTTTGCCTATAACTGGTACTGGTAAAGATTTTGTCTTTGTGGTTGTTGATATAGTTTCTAAGATGACACACTTCATTCCATGTAACAAAACTGATGATGCTACAAACGTTGTTGATTTGTTCTTTAGAGAAGTTGTGCGATTGCATATCATGCCTAGAACTATTGTTTCTGATAGAGATACTAAGTTCTTAAGCTGTTTGTCCGTCATCCTCAAAATGACGGACAAACCGAGGTAGTGAATAGAACTTTGCATACTCTTTTGCGTGATATCATTAAAAAGAACATCAAATCTTGGGAAGAATGTTTGCCTCATGTTATGTATGCATATAATTATTTAGTTCATTCTGCTACTAAGTATTCTTCTTTCCAAATTGTCTATGGTTTCAATCCTCTAACACCTTTGGATCTAATCCCTTTGCCTTTGAGTGAAAGAGTTAGTATAGATGGTAAAAAGAAATCTAAACTTGTTAAGCAGATTCATGAGAAAGTACGACTCAATATTGAAGCAAAGACAAAGCAGTATGCAAAACAAGCTAACAAAGGAAGGCGCAAGATGGTAATTAAACCCAAAGAACAAGTGTGGGTTCACTTGAGGAAAGAACGGTTTCCAGATAAAAGGAAGTCAAAACTCATGCCCAGAATTGATGGGCACTTTTAGATCTAAAGAAAGATCAGTGACAATGCATACAAACTCGACTTGCAAGGTAGGTACAAAGTGAGTCCGATTTTTAATGTTGCTGTTTTGGCTCCATTTGTTGCAGATGATCAGGATTTGAGGACAAATCCTTTTGAAGAGGAGGGGCATGATAGGATAATAGGAATACTGAGAATTATTAAGTGGAAGCTGAGCTTGTTCCGAAAGTTGCTCTGCTTGCCTGTTGGACCAATTACGAGGGTGAGGAGCAAACAGCTTGCTGGAGCTGTCCAATTGATGTTTGAAGATATTTGGAACAAAGAGGAAAACCAAGTACAACATAATACCTTAAGCTTGATCCGAACAAAATAAAGAGCTAAGTGGACCGAAGGGCGTGTGGACATTGTACTCTTTTTCCTTATCCTTGGTTTTGTCCCAATGGGTTTTCCAGAAAAGTTTTTAATGAGACAATAGACCCACACTTCAGTAATGATCTACTCTTTTGTTTGGAGGTCCACTTTGAGCATAATACAAGCCCAAAGTAATCACTTTATTTTGTGGTCAAAGAGGGATGATGAAAATGGAGTTCAACTCACCTTGGGAAAGAAAACTTCAACAGTTGGGTCTCCATTCAACTATCTATATTCATTGTCTTTTAGTTTCAAGAATAATCAATGCTTGGTTTTGTTACCAAGTCTCTTATCCCTATATAAACTCAAGTAATCTCATTTGAGAATCATCAATCAATTTCTTTTTCACTTTATGAGTTTATCTCTTTGTTCTTTGTCTAGAACACTTCCTTGTTACTTGGTGTGTAATATCCAAGCAACAACCTCCTCTTGCTAGACTAGTGTGTCATGTTTAGAAGTGATTGGAGTTGGGAATATCAACAACCTCCTCTTGCTGGACTTGTGGGAATACCATTCTGATTATTCATGACCTCCTCAATTGTTGTTGGTTGCGGTTGTGGTACTTGTTTTTGACGGAGTAACCTTGGTCTATCGATGTTGTCGATGAAAGGAATCAAGTGTTGGCTACCCTTGGATCGTTTTTGCATGCACAATCAGTTAATCGAGTGAGTACACGAACGTTTGCTCGATTGACCCTGCAAGAGTTGCTCTAGCATAACTTCCATCCTACTACTCTTAGCTGTTTTTGGAGGAGGAGACTGATATGACTTGTTGCCAAAAGTCCTTGTGTATCCTTGCTGCTTCTGAAAGTAAGGTTTGGGTGTGAAACCAAAAGAATTGCCTTGAAAATTACTATGATGGCTGTTTCCACTATAAGGCCTGCTACCTTGCTGATCACCAAACCGCTGACCTTGAGTTCCATAGACATAGTTTACATCATCTTCTTCATTCCCTTGTTCAGGTTCTGGTGCAAAAGTTTCAACTTCATCAGCGAAGTGAACTGATTTCTTGCCAACTAAAAGGTTATTAACTGAATCCAGCTTTGCACTTACTAAAGCAAGTTGATTGGCATCAAATCCTCCATATATTCTCTTTCTTTCAGCATGAGCTCTCTTAGTACTGTTACTGGATGCTAGGTTCTCAATCAAATTCTCAGCTTCATCTGGGTATCTTGTCTTGAAGTTTCCATGATTTGCAGCATCCAAAGCCAGCTGATATTCCCAGTCAATTCCTCTGAAAAAGATACTCAACAGTTGCACTCTTGAAAAACCATGGTGTGGACAATCCCTTCGATATGCCTTGAATCTTACCCAAGCTGCCTTGAAAGCTTCATTTGGTCTTTGCTTGAAGGAGGACAACTTGACTCTTAGCTCATCTGACATAGCATCATCATAAAAGTAGTTGAAAAAAGCCACCTTCACTTGTTGCCAAGAGGTCAAAGAACGGGCTGGCAACTGTTTCAACCATTGGGATGCTTCTCCTACAAGTGTATATGGGAAGAGCTTGCAGTAGATGTAGTCTTCATTTACTCCATTGGCCTTGATACTAATCACCAAGTCTTCAAAGTGCTCAATATGGTCCAAAGCTTTCTCATTTAGCAGATTAGAGAAGGGTCTTTGCCCAACAAGTTTGAAGTATGCAGGCTTCAGCTCAAAGTCATTCCTTGGGAATGGAGGTGGAACAATTGGAGAGCGGTTTTCATACATCAAATCAGCTCTGTTGAAGTCTGAAATAGTCCTGATCAGATCCCGGTTTTGTTCTTGTCTTCAAACCGGGTTGTGGACGTGGTTGGCAGCTCCACGTACGTCTGCTGGAGGTGGGTGTCGGTCGATGCCCTCTTGTTGGCGTCGATCGACACCAATGTTAACCTCCTCATCGGCAACAGCTTGCTGGTTGACAATAGCTTGTGGGTTGACAACTGGCGTAGCAATCACATTGCCCTCTGCATCAAGCTTTTGGCCATGCTCATTGCGCAAGTGGCCCTCTTGATCCCTCAAAGCACCATCCTCATCACGAACCAAAATTATTGTGTTAACCATCTTCAAGGATTTGGCTGCTTTTCTGTTCTCACGCTCAAGTTTTCCCAACTCTTGGTTTGAAAGATTCACAGTAGAACCAGTCCTGCTCTTCCTCCATCCAAACGCTCGTGCTCTCGCGCCTCCGGCTCTAAGGGGAAGACTAAAACTCTGTCAACTCCCATTCGTCCTATGCCTCGGCGTGGTTCCACTCGCTCCTCTCCTCGTGATGATCTTGAGGATGTCACTAAAGTTTCGACTCACCCTAAAGAGGATGTTGCTGAGGTTCCCCCACCGACGTTTCTCTCTCGCTATGTTGCCAACCGTCGCCTCACTGCCACTCGGGATCGCAACTACCCTGAACTGAAGCTCCCATTCTTCGACCCCTACTCATCTCAGTTCATCTCTGAATTCTCCATGCGTCTATTTCAGACAATCTCGGATCGCTCATTCAATCAGATGGGATTTCTTGCTCCGGATGTTCCTCACGTTGGTGACGCTTACAAAATCTTGTCTGATTTTGGTCTCTTGCCCAGGGTCACTGAAGTTGACTTGTTTGTTGGTAATATTGTGAAGGAGTTCTATGCGAATCTTGCTGAAGGTGACACAAAAGGGCTTGACACCCTCAAGGTCTTTGTTCGTGGATCCATGTATGAATTCTCTCCGTCTATCATCAATACCATGTATTAGCTTCCCAATGAGCCCTACCCTCTGAATGCGACTCAGATCCAAGTTCCTGACAGCCTCGATGACATTGTCACTCTCCTGACTGATGGTCGGATTCGTGCTTGGGATCTTCGCAGCAAAAAGGAGATGGGAGATACAGTGGCCATGCTTCAGAAGATTTGCTGCCAGAAATGGATGCCAACAATGAACCCAAACTCTATGTCCGCTGAACGGTCTACACTTCTGTTCATGATTCTCAAAGGTCATCAGTTTAACTTTGGGAAGTTTATCTTTGATGAGATCTGTGCCTGCAGCTCTGTCGTTGCGAATGCCTCTTCCAATGTTCGTCTCATCCTTCCCAATCTCATCGATCAGCTCCTGTGCTTCCAACGCATTGTTACTGCTCTCTCCGGTGATGTTACCTCTGCTGCACCTGCTAAGTTCAAGATTGAACCGAAGTAGCTTTTGTCTTCTCAGACTCCTTGCACGCTTCTGTCGGACATTCACCACTTGCATGAATTCACCAAACTCATGATGGAACGTCTTGCGGTGAGTCTCTCTCCTCATTAACTCTCTCTGATCATTTACCATTAGTTTTTATATGAGTCTGTGCACTCAAGCAGGGGGAGATTACCTTTATTTCATTTACTCTAAGGGTGAGGGTGATCCAGAAGATGAGGAAGACGGTGATGAAACCGAGAGTGGCTGAAAAAATTTGTGCATGCTCGTATGTAGGGGGAGTAATATAAGTAGGAGTTTGACTTAGTGGTTGTCTTTAGTCTGAAACTCTCTAACGGTTATGTATTGCATCTACGATTGCAGAACTCATCTCCTTTTAGTTCTACTCGGCTATGTATTGAACCTTTGAACCTTTTGTTGCTCTGAAGTATTTCAGTTATCTTAATGCTATGTGGTTCAGTTTTCGTTTTGCTGTTCGGTTTGCATCACTAACTTGTTACAGGAAGCTTGAGGCACACACTCAGATAAAAAGGGGGGAGATTGAAGAAACAAAGCATCTGTAGGAGTTACACATTGTCACGAAATGTACCTGAAGGACTTCAGACGAAGCGGGAAGTGTCAAGTTGATCCGCTAGCACAACACCTTGAAGACAGTGCAATGCATCGAGTGTGGAGATGTTGAGCATGGGCGAAAAAGGTGTCAGGCTAAAAAGGTGTTCGTTGGAAGCTCTTGGTAAAGACTTGATGTGAGAAGGACAACAACATAAACACCATCACTTCATCTTGTGCCCACAGCTTCATGTTTTTCTTTATATTTGTTATGGAACCATTTGTATAGGTTACAATTCTTTGGATATGACCTAAACCATTTTCATTTACAATTTAGCACAAGAAAAATACTTGATTTGTTCTTTCTGAGCGTCCTACTCTAACATGACCAAAAATTAAAACATAACCATATTTCCAACCATAACCTGACTATATTAAATCATAACTAGACTCTAACCATATAAAATGGTTAAAACCCGTATTTCGATGGTTAAAATTATATTTACCGTAACCATATGAAAATTGTTAATTAGTTAATATTATAATTAAACCATAACCGTTTTTATAACAAACTAAAATATACTCACTTTGTTCCTCGTTTATCCAATTTCTAAAATATACTTTGTTTTGAAAATATACATTATAATTTTAAGTATATTTATTAGTTATTAGGGATACATTGTAGAATTCAGGAACAACAATTGAATATTATTGATCTATAGTTATATACAATTGTAAATTATAAAAAAAACAAGGCATTTCTAATCAATTTTTACTATGTTTTCTTAATATCATAATATATATAGTCCAAAAATGGATTACTTAGGAACTATGTAATATGAATTATATGATAAAGAAATATTAGTACACTAAGAAACATATTAACTACAAATAAATGTATTAAAATATAATTGATATTTTCCAATATGTATATGTAAATGTTACAACACAACAGTTGTATAATAATATTTTTTTCAAAAAATAGCTAAATATCTTTGAAATTATTTCGAAAAAAGTGACAAAATCAAAATAATTAGTGGAATATATCGTGTTGGTATTCTTTTCTAAAATATTTCCCGAAATACAATTATACACATGGAAATATTTGTTATTTTTAGATTCGAATAAACAAAATATTAGAAATACCCAGAAATATACAAAACAGAGTATTGAAAAATCTAAAAATATTTGAAAAAACCAAAAAAATATAGGAAAAATGATTGTCACCTACATGAAATATACGCCAACACATGGCCACACATGCAAACAATATAAATATCTTGTTAACTACGTGAACTATTGACATCACATAAGGACATGCATACACAAACATAGATTATGTGTACAACCCCATAAACATTTAACTCTAGTGTTTTGTTGGTCAGAATCCGGCGTTGACCACTGCTGACCGGCATTGTCCGGCGTTGACCAGAAATATATTTAAAAATATATATTTTTTAATTTTTTCCTAAAAATAATTTTTGTTTTTGTTTTTATGTATTTCTGATAAATAAACAAAGTGATAAATGATTTGTAGAATTTTACTAAAACAAAATATAGAAACAAATTTATAAGAAAATTATATACCAAACAAAAAATTATATAACATACAAAATTTGTGATATATCTAGTTAAATAATTTTGTTATTACAGAAAATATATCAAAAATAATATAATAAAATTATACCACCAAATTTTATGTGTAATATCTTTTTTCATAAAACTATAGCAAAATATACTTTTTCCTTTTAAGAGTCTTTTTAAATAAATTTATATTATCCTTTTAAGAATTTTATATATATACCTGACAAAATCGAGAATGAACGGATATGAACCAAACTAAACCAAAATAATTATTTTCCGGTACTTATTGGATCAATAATAAACTCTAAAACCGAAAAAAAAAACAAAATCGGAACGGATTGGAATGTGTGTCGAAATAGTAAATACATATAAACATTTTTTTTGGATAAATCTGTAAATGAAAGGAATAATAAATTGCATTATCTTGTCAGTTGTCACCCTTCACCCAAACACAAGAAGTACAAGCAGGAGCAGTAAAGTTGAGATTCGTAAGTTTTCTATGTTCTGTTTTTTTTCTTTTAATTGTATCTGATTTGGGGGATAAAACCGAAAGCTTTATTATGTTCTTGATAATCATCATCATCAGTGGCAATTTGGAAAACCAAGTTTCGTAATCCAGATGCCCAAATCCAGATTCTTGAATTCAATGGTTTTAGTCTTTTTTTAAAACTGATTTAGATTTTGGATCTTGTTTATGAACAATATTCTCAGACCCAACATGAGCGTGAAAAACAATGAAGGGTCCAAGAACATGGAGTGTACAAAAGAAAAGGCTGAGAATCAAATATGGAGATACCTTCCTTTGGAGCTTCTAAGCTCAGTAATGACTTATCTTGAAATCAAAGATAACGTAAGAGCTTCTGTTGTATGCAAATCGTGGTATGAAGCCGCAGTTTCAGTTAGGGTCATAGACCGATCTCCTTGGCTCATGTGCTTCCCTCAAACCAAGAACACTTACGAGTTTTATGATGCATCAAACGGTACGAAATATGCAATGGAAGTGCCTAAATCATTACTTGGCTCTATTGTTCATTACTCTAAAGATGGTTGGTTACTTATGAGCAAAGAGGATTCATCAGACTTTGTCTTGTTCAATCCGTTTAGTATGGATCTTGTGGTCTTGCCTGATCTTCAGTTGTGGAATTATTATCAGTTGGTGGGTTTCTCTTGTGCTCCTACATCTAGTGAGTGTGTTGTGTTTACGATCAAGGATTATGATCCTGGCCATGTCACTATCCGCACTTGGAGCCCCGGTCAAACGATGTGGACTTCAATGCAGGTTGAGTCTCAATTTCTTGATGTTGAAGATAACCAAGTTGTCTTCTCAAATGGTGTGTTTTACTGTCTCAACCGAAAGAACTGGCTTGCGGTTTTTGATCCGTCTTTACGCAAATGGAATGTTCTTGATGTACTGCCACCTAGATGTCCTGATGAGGAGAGTTGAAATGGAGGAAGGTTCATGGTGGGTTATAAAGGAGATATATTTGTGATATGTACATATGAAAACAAGGATCCTTTGGTGTTTCAACTCGATCTTGCAAGAGGTACTTGGGAAAAGAATGATACACTTGGCAGCTTAACTATTTTTGTGAGTAGTAAGTCATGTGAATCGAGAACTTATGTCAACAAGGGGAGTTTAAGGAATAGCGTCTACTTCCCTATGTTAAGTTACGATGAGAAACGTTGTGTGGCGTATTCGGTTCATGAAAGGAGATACCACCCGCGTGAGCATAATCTTGATTGCGGAAACCAGCTTTCTTCTAATGACTTTTGGATTGAGCCTCCCAAGAACGTTTTTGAGCTGATTTAAACTATTTTGGCAATGTTTGTGGAGTAATCATTAATTTGATCTTGACACATCTTATATGATGAGATATTGGAAAAAGAGCTGTTTGGATAGGCTTCTTAAACAGATTTGAGATGTGAGGTGAATCAATACCTATCTACATGTTGTATCTATATTTTAATGGGATTATTATGGATTATTATGAATATTTTATGACTAAACCATTAAAATATCTCAAGATAGATAAGATCCATTAGCATACTAAATTCTCCATGATGATGAACATCTGACTGTGTTACAGAATAGAGCATCACAACATGCATTAGGATTTTCATCACTAAACATGTAATAGTCGGCCATCTCCGTTTCATAATCAGTATTTGGTTGGATATATATAATTCAAGTGAGATATATATTTCTACCGTTGTCAATTTCTTCACACAACTTTGCAACTCTTTTGCGTTCTTCAGCCTCCTCAATAAGTTTTCTCAACAATTCATCCTTGTCAAAGATACCAATGACCACAACCTTTTTATTTTTTACATCTGCTACATATGTTTCAACACCTAATCATGCAGCAATCAAAGTTTTTTACTACAATATAATCACTCATATTATAATATATATCTAAATTTGAACAAAATATACCATCGCATTAGGAAATAACTTTTCCAAAATGTTTCTCGTATTTTTCACACAGAATTGGTATATTGTACTCCACTTTCATTATATTGAACTCCACTTTCGTTATACTACATAGTAACAAATAGAAATGAGTTAAGACAATATAGTTAACAGAAAAAGAGTTAAAAGTTAAAACACATGTAGTATATCATAAACAAGGAGTATAAAAAAAAAGGAATGTGGATGATTGCTATGTTGGCTAAGCAATTGTGGCGGCTGAAAGAGGCTCCCGATTCTTTTTTTACGCGGGTTTTCAAAGGTAGGTATTATAGGAATACTAATCCTATGGATCTAATACGTTCATACTCTCCATCTTAGGGATGGAGGAGTATTGTTTCAGCTTGATCTTTGGTTAATAAAGGACTTATTAAAAGAGTTGGCTCTGAAGAATCCAATTCTATATGGCATGATCCATGGATACCAGCTCAATCCCTAAGACCAGCTTTGAGTAAGGGACCTTTCCAGGACCCTTCGTTAAAAATTCCACACCTTGTTGATCGCCAGACTAATACTTGGCATATGGATATGCTCCTTGAGCATTTTCTTCCGGAAGATGTGGTTTTTATCGAGGCCTTACTTTTGGATAATTCTCAAAGGGATGACCCTTTCGGTTGGCACTTCACGAAATCCGGGAAATATACTGTTAAATCAGGATATGAGACGGAACGGTTGGCGAAACAGAGGGTTATTCAGGTTAATCAGTGTGGGCCGGATATTAACCCTCTACTAGCGGGGGTTTGGAAGGTGGCTTGTCCACCAAAGATTAAGCACTTCATGTGGCAATTTTTATCTAGGTGCATTTCGGTTTCAGCGAATTTAAAGAAGCGGGGTATTGCATGTCTCAGTTTGTTCTAGGTGTGGGGATGATGAGGAAACATTAATCATGCTATTTTCCGGTGTCCACCTGCCATACAGGTTAGGCTTTAACTCAGGTGCCGGTTGGACCAGTTTCCTTTCCCACAGACTCTTTGTATGCCAATGTGGATCATTTCCTGGGGTCATCTAATCCGGGGTCTCAAGTACTGGTTTTCCCTTGGATCATGTGGTATATATGGAAGGCAAGGAATGCTCGTGTTTTTGAGAATACCATGGAAAGGCCAGAGGATGTCTCTGCGGTTGTAGTGGGCGAGGCGTCTAAATGGTTGCAGGCTCAGACAGAGGATATTAAGGAGGTTTTATCCCCCTATCTACGCGTCCCAGGCTTTCCGGCTCTGGGGCGTGTCGGCCATCTACCCACTTTTTTCTCAGGTTATCGGTGTTTTATAGATGGTTCGTGGAAGGCAGGAGATGTTTTTGCAGGTACAGGATGGGTATGTTCATCCTTTCAGGAAGCTTCGACGATGAGGGGCGCAGCCAATTTCCGACGCAGTCTATCCCCATTGCACGCTGAAGTAGAAGCCTTTGTCTGGGCTTTGCGGTGCATGATTGTACATGACTATCGAGATGTGGCTTTTTATACAGATTGCTCATAATTGGTGAAGATGGTCTCTTCTCCTCAGGACTGGTCGGTCTTCAAGCCCTACCTCGACAATATCAAGATGGACATGGAAGAGTTTTCTTCTTTCTCTCTATCTTTAATTTCAAGAAATGCAAATGTAAGTGCGGACTCCTTGGCACGCCAAGCGCGTACCTCACCACATCATTTTCTGTTCGTAGATGATTTTCTTCATATTGGCTCTTATGAGCTGATCTTTTTGTTGTCAAAAAAAAATATATATACTTTTTAAATTTTTGGTAATTAATATTTAAGTCAATGCATTAAATGTAAAAACTTTTCAAAACTTATTTTTGAGCAAAAACTGCTGCAAAAATACTAGTATAGATTTGCTTCAATTTTCATTGAAATCAAGTAATGTTTTGAATGTGTTTAATAATTATAAGAAAAAGGTATTTTTAGAATTAAAATAATTGAAATTAAAATAATTCAGAATTTTGGAAGTAACAGTTAATAACTAAGGATTTTATACCATTTATTACCTCTCTTCTGTATTTGTTTTCCTTTGGTTGGCCATCAAAATAAACCACCTTAAAGGTTATTAATTATTAATAACAATAACCTATTAAAGATTGACAAACTAAATATTAAAACCAATTTCAAAATCTGTATACTAAGGAAATGATAAAATAGTTTGCAATGTAACTGATTTTCAAAAAAAAAAAAGAGTTTCATAAAAGAAAATGATAGCCAAATAAGAAGAGCAAATTAGACTAAAGACGAAAATCATCAAGAAAAATAACATATTTATCAATTTGTTAGCGGGTAATCTAAAAAAGAAAGCAACATATAATTTTACTTTTTCAGTTTTTGCGGATGCTTGCTTATTGATATATTGTAATCTCTTGTTATATTGTAATCTCTTATAATCTCTTATCTAAAAAAGGAAAAAAGTTGATACGTTGACTCTAACTTTTCAGCATGTCTAGAAGTTTTTAACCACTTGCCCTTTCAATGGGAATTGATTAAAATGGCTACCAATGGTCAAAACTTATTTACTTTTATTACGTTAACCGCTTCCATCAAATTTCACTCACACTGTAAGTGAAAACCACACTGAAACCCCTAACAGAAACTCGTATTTCCAATCATGAAATTTGTGGGGCTATAAATCGAAGACCAAAATAAAAATAGTCATAATATAAAACACTTTTATTACAAAATCTTATTTTGACATTTAACAAACATAATTTTTTTTTGTTCAACCAAATGAATTATCATCTCAATTTAAGTCTTTATTCACCTCCTTATAAATAACAAAATAAATATGTATACATCATACAACTTAAAAAACCTAAACCGCTCTTTTATAAACTCAAACCAACATACTTTCGTTATGGTTTTACAATCTAAACTCTAATCATTTTTTATAAACTTAAACCGACATAGAATTTTGTTTAATTATAAATTATAAACCCTAACTACTCTTTTACAAACCAAAACTGACATATTATTTTATTTTAATTGTAAAATCTTTATCCTAACCAGTCGTTTGTAAACCAAACCGACATATAAGTTTGTATAATTGAAAAATATAAACTCTAACTATTTTTTATAAACCCAAATGGACGAATAATTTTGTTTTTATTGTAAAATCTAAACTCTAACAACCCATGCGTAAACCCAAACAGACATATAATTTTTTTCTAATTTTAAAATCTAAACTCTAATTCCATGGACTTCAAACCTCAAGGCGTATTGTCTAGCTCGAGCGTCTAGATCCCTTCTTTCTGAAACTTTGTTTGTAAACTCTTATCCCCGGTTTGGAAAACCAGCCGTGGGATTTTATTTTTATTTTATTTAATGTTTGGTTGAAAAAAAAATCAAAACTCTAATCCTTATTTATAAATCCAAACCGATATATAAGCTCGTTTAATTCTAAAATCTAAATCAAACCAATATTTAACTTTTTTTATTAAAAGTATACATAATATGTTTTTCTTAATTGGTTTTGCTTTTTTGAATTTTAATTTGGATTTATTTTAAATATAATATTACATAAAGCATTATGATTGGTTTAAAAAGGAGGTGGTGAATAAAAAGGTTGAAGCTCGGACCCAAATATTTTTAGATGTGGAGGGAGACTCTCTATCCAACCATCTTTGTTTAAAAAGGTCTTATGATTTATAAAATATGATACATCTTGAGGTGAGAGATTCTTCTCCCACGCCACTCTTCCTTTTTTGTTTGCTCCGGGCCCTTTGCAATTTACTTCGACAAATGTTACTTTATTCCTGATTTTCAATTTCAAGTATCGTTATTAACATACATATACTTGTTTCAGATTAATTTGTAAAGAAATACTTATGTACGTACTTACACTTCTTTTGGATGTGTCCAAGAATCCCAGCCTTGAGGAACAATAACATTAGCCATGTTAGTATTGCTAAACACAACCCTCGAGTAACCTCCGTAAGCTCTTCCTAGGAATGCCTTACCAGGTCCAAAAATGGCGCATCCACTAAACACAAACCCACTTGTCTCCTTCTCGGTCCCCCTTCCTTGCGCTGTTATGTAACCCGCAATCAATCCTCTGTTCACCTCATCATTACTCGCTGTCGCTGTTGTCACGCCCATAACCTCTATTATACAACTCTGAACAGAAACTCTCCTAATTTAGTGTTGTTCATTAAAAAAATTTAAATGTATAATGGTGGTTTTAAGTCATGCGTGTGTAAGATAGGTTTATTAGAAAGAATTAGAATTGTAAATGAGATTACTTGGTATATAGATTGGCCTCCTCCCCAAATAAAATCAATAGCTCCTTTGATGAAACATTGTTGGAAGTAGTGACGGCCGACTAAGTCACCAACTGTGTCTTGCATACCATAAAATCCGCAACCGAAGAAGGCCGCCTTGTCTGCTACTAATAAAACCGCTGGAGCTACTCTTATCTCTTCATACCGTGTCATAGGCTTTTCTTGATTATAGGTATTCTGCAACAAATTGTTCAATATTTTAGTCACTAAACAATTTAGATCTCTAATCCAAAAAAAAAAAATTATCATAAAAGAAAAAGAGATGATGTTTCAACATCATAACCCAAAATATTATCTAAAGTCATACACATTCAGATCTAATCATGCAACAAGTATAATCAGCGACTACGTTGCTTACAAATTTGTGATTCTACACTAAATAAAATAGAAGTAAAAAAAGACAATACTACAAATTTTTTTCTTTTTTCTTTTTAATATATATATATATATACTACAAATTTGTATTCCACCTGATTCAAAATACATGTTTAAGGTTTTTACACATATATCAAGAAATTATTTAATATATGTTTGAAAGTAATATAATTTATTATTTACCTAAATCCAAGTCAACAAATAATAAATATACTGTAGAATGCAACTAGTCAGAAACATAAAAGTTAATAAATTTTGCATACAAAATTATGAAGACATAACATAATTTGCAAGAAAAAAAAATTCTGAAACATCAAATATTTGGAAATAGGAGTATGCAAGAAACCTTAAATGTTATATTTGTCGCGACGAAGAACTCAGCCAACACAGTGAGAGTAGCACTTTTAGCGGAGCTCCCTGCATCTTTATACTGAATTATCGTTCGTGATGATCGATTTCCCTCCAATTGTATTTTTGTCTTATTTTTCGGAATCGTAACCTTTTCACTGCATCAGCCAACACACTTTTTTGTACAAGAGATCTCACAAGTGGGGAAGTGAAAATGATAAGGAGGCAAAAAAAAAAGAAAACATATATTATAATGCATGTAAAATATGTAATGAAAAGTTAAAGCCTATAAAGGAGTACTTACTAGTAGGTTCCTTGTCTGACAAAAATTTTGGTCCAAGTTTTCATACCGAAGGGAACAGAGTCAATGGCCGCCTGTATGGTTTTAAAGTTACCATGACCAGACTGATCTACCACAATTGTTTTGACTATAACGTTGTTGGTATCTTTAAGTCTAATATCTTCAAAAACATTAGAAACGGTATGTGACGACACAACCGTCACATACAAAACTGAAAGAGCAAAAACACAAACGAGAGACTCCATTGCTAAGGCAGAAGTTTCAGTATACAGGTCTAGAGGGTTAATATAACAATGTCAATCTGTTGTTATGTATAAGGAAACAAAATTTGTTTTAAAATATATATTACATTAATACAAAAGCTATTAACAAAAAGCATACTTAAATAGCCAAATTAATAAATATTATAGGAAGAATTGACTATGTGTATTAATTTTGGTCAAACTTGAAGATGCATTATTTATAATATGTTTTAAGAAATTTGTCACATTGTTCCGTTTTTCAGATATTGTATTTAACTAGGGGTTAGCCGACGATTTTATTTTTATACAAGTATTTACTATGCTCGCAAATAAAGGGTCATTTTTATGAAAAACAGAAAATAAAAGTTTTATAATATGATTACTGAAGTGTAAATACCTGTGTAAATGATGTTATATCTACTTGAAAAGGTTTTTTGGGTTCAGATTAAAACTAATTAGTCTATTAAGATTTCTTTCTAGGGGAAAGCAAACGGGAAAAATGTTATTAAAATCCCGAAATTAGCATTTTTGTTGATTTAAATCACGAAGTCTGAAAATGTTGAAACAAATCATCAACGTTTTGTTGACTTATATTTAAATCACAAAGTCTTGTTGACTTCGCCGTTTGAAGCACATCGTTAACTGGCCAAACGGAGATATTAAACGGGGTTTATTATCTGTTAAACAATTTCGTTAGTCATCATTACGATGTCGTTATTTCCTTTAATCTAATCCCTAAATCGAACATTCATCACAAAATCCCCAAAATCACAAAATCCCCAAAATCATGAACCCCAATTTGCGATTTCTCCTTGGATCTTCTCTTCGGATCGAACCGATGACTAAGGAAAAGAAGCTTTTACCGCGTCGTCCTAAACGGAAGAGGCCCGATAAAGATGGAGAAACGTCTGCGCACGGGGCTTTTGCAAAAGAGTCGAATGCTCACGATTCGACTGATCCCAATTTGACCGCTCCTCAATTGGGTGATGGTTCAGGTTCTGCAATTATTCCGTATAATTGTGTTCCTCTTCCCTTAGAAGAGCGTGAATCATGTCCTTTTGAAGATTTAGGTGCTCAAAGTGGAGATGATTGTGATGTGGTTGGCGATGAAGATTGTGATGATGTTGGTTACGAGGCTGCTGAAGAGGAAGAGGGTACCAGGATGATAGAAACCAAGTCTTTGAAGAAGAAGATGGAAACCGTGTTGGTATAGAAGAACGAGGACTTCGAAGCAGAGTTTGGACAGGGTGCGAGAGAAGAGGAAGACTAGACTGATAACGACAGTCGAGATGATATCTTTGATGACGAGAAGATACCTGA
Organism: Camelina sativa; assembly: GCF_000633955.1. NCBI lineage: Eukaryota > Viridiplantae > Streptophyta > Magnoliopsida > Brassicales > Brassicaceae > Camelina > Camelina sativa. Next base: position 9,636,343 of record NC_025700.1, read on the forward strand.
CCCTTTGTCAGAAAGTGAAGACGAAGATAATGGCCAAGGCGAGGATAATGAAGACCATGTAGAAGTCAAAGATCCTGAAGTGTAGCTCGAGTTGGGGAAAACGTTTAGTTCACCAGAGGAGTTCAAGATATTTGTGCTCAGGTATTCCCTGAAGACCAGATACGACATTAAGCTGTATAGATCGCAGTCTTTGAAGATTGGTGCAAAATGTGCTAATATTGATCCTAAGGTCAAGTGTTTGTGGAGATGCTACTGCTCTTACAGTAAGAAGAAACACAAGATGCAAATAAAGGTATACGAGAGTAAGCATGTATGTGTGAGATCAGGGTACAATCACATGTTAAAGCGAGGAACGATAGCTTGGTTGTTTGCGGATAGGTTGAGACAGAATCCAAAGATCAGACCGAGAGAGATGCAAGCAGAGATTAAGAGAGAATACAATCTAGAAGTTAGTGAAGAACAATGTTCTAAGG
>NC_025700.1:9640942-9661574 GCF_000633955.1 Camelina sativa
AAGTGGAGATGATTGTGATGTGGTTGGCGATGAAGATTGTGATGATGTTGGTTACGAGGCTGCTGAAGAGGAAGAGGGTACCAGGATGATAGAAACCAAGTCTTTGAAGAAGAAGATGGAAACCGTGTTGGTATAGAAGAACGAGGACTTCGAAGCAGAGTTTGGACAGGGTGCGAGAGAAGAGGAAGACTAGACTGATAACGACAGTCGAGATGATATCTTTGATGACGAGAAGATACCTGACCCTTTGTCAGAAAGTGAAGACGAAGATAATGGCCAAGGCGAGGATAATGAAGACCATGTAGAAGTCAAAGATCCTGAAGTGTAGCTCGAGTTGGGGAAAACGTTTAGTTCACCAGAGGAGTTCAAGATATTTGTGCTCAGGTATTCCCTGAAGACCAGATACGACATTAAGCTGTATAGATCGCAGTCTTTGAAGATTGGTGCAAAATGTGCTAATATTGATCCTAAGGTCAAGTGTTTGTGGAGATGCTACTGCTCTTACAATAAGAAGAAACACAAGATGCAAATAAAGGTATACGAGAGTAAGCATGTATGTGTGAGATCAGGGTACAATCACATGTTAAAGCGAGGAACGATAGCTTTGGTTGTTTGCGGATAGGTTGAGACAGAATCCAAAGATCAGACCGAGAGAGATGCAAGCAGAGATTAAGAGAGAATACAATCTAGAAGTTAGTGAAGAACAATGTTCTGAGGCAAAGACAAAAGAGAGGCGAGAAGCAAAGGCTGGTCATCAAGAGCATTTCTCACGGATATGAGATGATCAAGCAGAGATTAAGAGATAAAATCCAGGAACTGTTTTTGAGATTGAGACTATTCCTGGTCCGACAGTTGGGAGCTTACAAAGGTTCTATCGGTTATTTGTATGTTTTAAATCACAAAGGGGTACTTGGAAGGAGACATGTAGACCCATCATCGGAGTAGATGGTGCCTTTCTTAAATGGGACATCAAGGGACATCTCTTGGCTGTTGTTGGAAGAGATGGTGACAATAGGATAGTTCCACTTGCTTGGGCAGTGGTTGAGATAGAGAATGATGACAATTGGGATTGGTTCATGGGGTTACTCTCTACTTCATTGGGGCTTGAGGATGGAAGAAAGATAGCTATTATTTCTGACAAACAATCGGTTAGTAAATTTTGTTTAATGTGTTTTGATCAATCGGTTATTATAATGTGTTTAATGTGTTTTCATCAATCATTTGCAGGGTCTTGTTAAAGCCATAAAGAACGTTCTCCCACACACACTCATCAAGGAACACACACTAATAACCGAGAACAAACTTCATTTGTTGTGCTTTACCAATCACTAGGTAAGCAATGCCAATTGAGAAAACACAAATACAAACAACACACACAAAACACACTTTCAATAACGTTCTGAACTTGCGGATTTCCACTTTGCTCCACAATGCTTCTTCCTTCAACTCTAGTAAAGCAGCAGTCAATTCATTAACTTGGGATTTCGTTTTCACGATCTCATTCGCCATAAGTCCTAGTTTTGGTAATGCATCATCAACTTCCTCATACACCGCCTCCTCGACCCACTTAAACAAGTGACCCTGTTGCAAAAACAAACACCATTACTTACCATTGCACATATAATTAACATTGAACATACCAATGACTACTTACATCTCTTTTGTTTGTCCACGAGCTTGGATCTCTTTTGGTTAAACAACGGAAGAACGGTCTACCAGGATTTTCTTCGGTTCTCAATGTAAAGATCCTCACACCGACTCCACAAATGCACTTGGATGGCACTCCACGGTTGGACGAAGCAACCACCGATGTCTCCGAGCTAGAACTCATCTGAATCGAAAATTAGGGTTCGTGATTTTGGGGTTTTGTGATTTTGGGGATTTTGTTAGGAATGTTCGATTAGATTAAAGGAGATAACGACGAACTAACGGAACTGTTTAACAGATAATAAACCCCATTTAATATCTCCGTTTGGCCAGTTAACGATGTGCTTCAAACGACGAAGTCAACAAGACTTCGTGATTTAAATATAAGTCAACAAAAGGTTAATGATTTGTTTCAACATTTTCAGACTTCATGATTTAAATCAAAGAAAATGCTAACTTCGGGATTTTAATGACATTTTTTAACCGAATATAGTAGAAAGTACTTTGAAAGGTTTTTAAACGAAACATACATATTATATGGTAATCAATAGCATATCTTTCTACAAGCCAATAGCATCAAGAAGCTCAGAATGCTTAGAAACAGGAACAAGAGAATTCGCCACAATGGCGCCACTAGCTGCCACTGCAGGAACTCCAATCCCGGGAAAGGTCGAGTCACCGCAGCACAAAAGCTGCGGAATAGGAGTGGAATGGCCAGGAAACGTACCTTTCCCAGCCTCTATGGCAGGCCCATACGTTCCTCTATTCCTCCTTAGAAACCTCTGATGCGTTAATGGTGTTCCAACCAAACTCACCTCACACTTTTCTCTCTTGAACCCGGGCCCTAATGCCCGCTCCACTGCTCTCCACATCACCTTCACCAATGATACCAGTACATTTTCGTTGAGATTTGGGTTTACGTATTCAGAGCACTGAAGCTTAAAAAAAATGAATAGGTACCTCGGACCGTTGGGATTTGAGATTCTTGTACTCGGCACTTCTCCTGTCAAGACCTTCCCAGAGACTGAAAGGTTCGGTTCCAGGACAGTAAGCATGCAAAACATGTTTTCCTGGTGGCGCAAGGTTCGGGCTAAGAACACTAGGGACTGATATCAGAACCACATTCTGGTCAGCGTCCACACCACGGTCCCAGTCATTCACAACAATGTGATGGATCTCAAGATCATCTGCTATTCCCTGTTCCAGTTCCACTTATTGAAACCAAGAAAATAACAAACACGCTAAACTGAAACATCGGTAAATTGGATTTTGCTTTTATTATGTTTTCCTTCTATACCTCTGCGTCGAATCCCAAGTGAAGATGCATGAATGATTCACATTGGGGCGTCGTATTCACACCTTTAACGTATGATTCTGGGAGAGCTCCTGGACGTAAGAGCTTTAACGTGTCCCACATCGACGCATTGCTAACCACAGCTTTTCTAGCTCGAATGAACTGAAACATTTTCAAATAATCGAAATGAGCAATGATGAGAAAACAGAAGAGAGACTTAATATATGTAACGTCATGAATTCTTCATACTTGACCATTCTTTAGCTTGACTCCAACAGCTTTACCATTCTCGATGACAATATTCTCGACATGGCTTTCAAGAGAGAGACGTCCCCCGAACTTCTCTAAGCCACGGACAAGCGCTTCAACCACTGCACCACTGCCATCAATTGGGTACTCCAATGTGCAACCTGGCTTGTACCATTCCGCAAACATGTAGATCTGCACAGATAAGAAGCAGAGTCTTTCATTTTAACCCGATCTTGTCCACCAAAAATATGATAAACTTGTTTCTTCTTGTGCAAAGACTCCATGTAAGACATGTTTTGGAATGAAGGATAGAGTTAAGATGTTATACCAAACAAATCAAGTTAGTAATGGACATAATATTGCAGTTACAGTTTTAAAGATATATGGTTGTTCATTACCATCTCGGCTGAGAGTATGCCATCAGATTTGACCCCTGCGAGAAGGAATGCGAGAAGATCAATCCAGTTTCGTATGAAAGGGTCTTTCAACCCTAAAGAATCAACGATCTCCGAGAACGGGCGGAGAAGCTTTGTGGCGCCCAATGCCCCTTTAGGAACCATTGCAATGAAAGATTTTAAAAGGGAAGGAGCATATCTAACAAGATAAAAGATAAGTCATTTTAAAAATGCACTAAGCAAAAGATGACTATAACAAATTCTATTAACATAAAACAAGATACTCTGATATATACCTAGCAGCAGCCGTGGAGAGAACACCAAGATCCCCACGAATAGACAGCGGTGGTAACGCCATTGCAGCAGAAGACAGAGGGAGTATTGCTCCCTGCAGGTTCATCATAGTCATGTGGTTATTAGCAGATGAGATCTCACGAGTAGATGTATGTCATTTATATTCAGACATAGGCACCCACAAGAAGCTTTTCCCACTCCTGGACTGCGCTTGGACCGGCATATGTCTCTAAATCCTGAAGAAAAAATAATACGAAACAAGATCAGTGACTAAAGCTCAAAGAAGTTGCATACGCTAAACTTCTTTACCTTAAAAAAATCCGTAGGGCCTATGCGTGACAAGAAGTCCCCTTCTGGTAAGTAGACCATCCAAGAATCATATTTACTACATGGAAGTGATTCCCCTAAAGCATCAAGAACCTGAAAAATAAAAACACAATCACCCAAAATGCATAAGAAAACATGACAAAGACTTTGATCAATTTCATTCCGATCAAAAATCCCTATAGGAAGAGAGACATATTACTTGAGCAAGTGGGTTAGCTTGAGGACCTCGCGATTGCAAACCAGAAAACAGAGAAGGGCCTGAGTCAAACTTGTACCCTTTGATGTCAAAGGAATGAGCCGCGCCACCGGGCTGATCATGACTCTCCAATACAAGCACATCCTGACCATATCTAGCTAACAATGCACCACAACATAATCCCCCTATACCACTTCCAATAACCACAACATCTGCTTCAGACTCCCCTACAAAACACACCAACCATACAGTAAAATTATCAGTTACAGGACATAAAAAATTACTAACCCTTGGAACTGTTAGATTAGACAACTACTTAATCACAGTAAGAGACTTAATTTTAGTTTGCTACTTTCTACACAAATTTCAAGAAACAAGAAGAGAGAGAGAGTGAACCAGATGAGGATTGTTTAATGGGAAGATTGCCATTGGAAGATGAGGATGATGAAGACGAAGAAGACCGTATGAAGGAAGATCTGACCGTTGGTCGTCTAAAGTTATAGAGAGACGGAGACTGAAGGGTCCAACCGCAGAGATTAGCGGCCATAGGAGGGGAGAGAGAGAAGAGCATGATGTGTCCTGTCTCGCTGTTGTGTGTGGATTTGGCGGGCTTATTGTTCTGACATATCAAAAAGAGGCCTTAAAGCAGCCACGTTACATGCACTAGCTTTGTTCTTCCTTTTTTGTTTCATGGCCTATATTCAGATTGGCATATCTATTATTTGCTCAGGCCCATAAATATAATATAAGAAATAAAATTATAATCTATATAATAGCAAACTCATTTTTTTGTGAACTTTAATCGAGTAGATGATATTAGTTCTACTTTTCCATCTAACGGTTTAAAATTATTAATAATTCCAACAGTTGCAAATTATTAATTGTGTCTTTTCATCGCACCCCATCTTTCAAAAATCACACCTCTTACTTTTTGCATTTTTTTGTTGTACCTCCATATTTCAAAAATCACATCCATTAATTTTTACACATTTTTATGTCACACCTCTATGTCTTACACCTATTTGTTGTACCTCTATGTTTCACATCTATTAATTTTTACATTTTTTTATTTTACACCTCAATTTCTTACACCTTTTTGTTTATTATATATATAAACTAATTATTAATGACTCCAACAGTTGCAAATTATTAATCGTATCTTTTCATCGCACCCCCATCTTTCAAAAATCACACCTCTTAATTTTGCATCTCTTTGTTGTACCTTCATGTTTCAAAAATCACATCCATTAATTTTTACACCTTTTTATTTCACACCTCTATGTCTTACACCTTTTTGTTTATTATATATATAAACTTTTCTAGACTACATAAACAAATTTCAAAAAATTGTTTTGTGAATATTTTCAAAACTTACAAGTTAATAAATAAAATCTAAAGAATTGTTTTATTTAAGTGTTTTTTAACTAACAAGCATCAATCTCTAATTCAAGATAATTTTATATTTTCGTTGCGAATGACCTGTTAGTGTTTCTTCACCAAACCTGTTAATTTTTTTTAATTAGATTATTATTACTGTTAGATACGGTGGAACAAAATATGAGTGTACGTGGCTTTTTTTTTTTTTTTTGTTCAGACACAATTTTTTCTTTTTTAGAATTAAGTTGGGAAAGAGTATAACATTCAAGCATATAAAGTTAATTACAGGACATTACCCTCCAGAAAGTCAAAAATATCAATAACGTCATCTTTTTCGCTCAGAGTACGACCCGACTCGTGGTCACTCTGCGACGATAACCGGAAAAACCAAAACCGAGATACCAGAGGCATGATGACATGTAGTGATGCTAGAGTTACGGATAAGCCAAAAAAATTTAACAAACATGGTATAATTTTATATATGTTCTATTATTGACTTATTTAACCTATTTAATTTTTTTAACAAACGGTATAAATGTAAAAATCTCATCCGTTGAACTATTTTAAAATAATAATAATAAGCATCTACATATAATAGCAAACTCACTTATGGGGGTCAACTTTAATCTAACGTATGAAATTTTTCTATTATCTCATCTAACAGTTTAGAATTATTAATGATCTCAATAGTTGCAAGTTTTTTTTCCGATATTCGTGTTTCTTCTTCTTACCCCCATCTTTTATAAATCACACCTATTAAGTTTTACACATTTTTGTTGCACACCTCTTTGTTTTTATAAATATATACAGATTTTTATGGACTTTGAAAAAAATTTGTTCTTTGAATATTATTAATGATCTCACCCTTTGTTAATGATCTCAATAGTTGCAAAGTTTCGGTCCAACAATTGTGTTTCTTCGTCACACCCCCAACTTTCCATGTTGGCACCTGTTAGTTTTCACACCTTTTTGTTTTATACCTCTTTATTTATATAAAGTTGCAATGTTTGATCCTACAATTGTGTTTCTTCGTCGTACCCCTAACTTTCGATGTTTTCACTTGTTACTTTTCACACATTTTTGTTTCACACCTTTTTGTTTTCACACTCTTTGTTTTTATATATATACAGATTTTTATGGACTTTGAAAAGAGTTTTTGTTCTTTGAGTATTATTAATGATGACACCCTTTGTTAATGATCTCAAAAGTTGCAAAGTTTCGATCCAACAATTGCGTTTCTTCGTCGCATCCCCAGTTTTCCATGTGGGCACGAGTTAGTTTTCAAAACTTTTTGTTCACCTCTTTGTTTATATAAAGTTGCAATGTTTTGATCCAACAGTTGTGTTTCTTCGTCGTACCCCTAGCTTTTAATGTCTGCACTTGTTAGTTTTCACACATTTTTTTCACTTCAGACCTCTTTGTTTTCACACCTTTTTGTTTTTATATTTATAGATTTTTATGAACTTTGAAAAGAGTTTTTGTTCTTTGAGTATTCTTTCACACCTCCAAGTTTTTAAAATTGTGAGTAATATTTTTTTAATTTATTAATCAACATGATTCACTCATCTTCGTTAAAATTTGGATTGTTTTATTTATTTATTGATTCATCTAAATTTGTTTTGGTGTCGTTTTCCATTTAGACATATATCGATCATCTCTTCCAAGTATTAATCTAGGTAATTGAATGTGATTTCTATTTTTTCATAGATTTATATATTTATATATTGCATCAAACTCACTTTTAGAGATCAATTTAAAAATAACTGATGAGATTGTTTTTATTATCTCCTCTAACTGTTTAGATTTGTTTATAATTTTAAAAGTTACAATATTTTGATCCAACAATTGTGTTTTTTTTACGTGCTCCCAGCTTTCAATGTTCAAATTTGTTAGTTTTCGCATATTTTTGTGTCACAGCTCTTTGTTTATATATATATATATATATATATTTATGGACCTTGAAAATAGTTTTTGTTCTTTGAGTATTGTTTAACACTTCCAAATTTAAAAATTTTGAGTATTATTTTCTTTCAATTTATTAATCAACATTGATTCACTCATCTTTGTTAAAAAATTTTGATCGTTTTATTTATTGATTCATTCATCTAACTTTTGTTTGGTGTCGTTTTCCATCTAACCCTTATTGATTATCTCTTCCAAGTATTAATTTAGGTAATTAATTAAGATTTTTCATAGATTTATCTTTTTAGTCAATTTGGTTGGTTGCAGTTGTAGGTATGAACTTTTTCTCCCTGATTCTTTTCTTATTTTTTATAAATTTTGATAGAATAATGATTTAATTGTTTTATGTGAATATCTTTCAAAATTGATTATTTGAGTATGATTCAGTAAACGTAGATTTATATATCATTAACATTATTATCTTATTGTCGCTGAATCGATTTTTCATTTTATATATACAATAAATATTTTATTTAACTAATTTGGTTGATTCATCTTAGTCATTATTTATAACTTTTATACTATGCAGTTAAAGAATTACCATAAATTTTTCACTCGAAATGTGAAAAAAAACAATGTTAGTCATTTCAAGTTTTCACTTTCCCGTGCGGTAACGCACGGGCCGACATCCTAGTGATAATAATAAGGAAACGAAGGAAAAACAAACAAAAAAAAAATCTTTACTAAGAAATGTATAAATTTGCCAATAAAAAGTAAGCTTACATGGAAACTCTTTCTAAAATCTAAAAGATGCTACAGAAACACGATTCATAAAAATACCTATTTGAAATTGCAATGACACTCACGCAACACAGCCTTATGTTTATTAATTTGATAAAAAAAATTAAAATCAATAAATAAGGCATAATTTTTAAAGTCAAATAATACATGATAAAGATTTTAAAGTCAAATAATACATGATACTCAAATTGCAGTAATTTTTAATAGAGATATTAAAAATTTGTGATTGTATAACACAAAATTTTTGTTTGGAATTCTAAATCCATAAAATCCTTCATCCAATAAACTTCTTTTCGATTTTTGTTAGTTGCAAACATTATATTATTAATGCGACATTTGTATCTTTTTCGGTTGGCTTCTGAACTTGACCTGGCAGGCTTTCACGGATTCAAGTATATGATAGATTTGCCAAACATTCAACAAAACTACAGGACTATACCCTGGAAAAAGAGGTGGTGGCGCGCAAAGGCATCATATGAGCCAAGTGTTGAATCTATAAGACGTATAAACTGTCACTATTTTAGAAGTTTCGGGATAAATCTATCATGCATGCATTGATTCCATACTACCAAAATTCCTGAATCAATGCCTGGAAACAAATATAAAAAATTGTACAAGCAACAAATCAAAGAAAATTGTGTAATATAATAGTTTTACAAGAATTGACCTAACAGTAACACTAAAGAGGAACAAAATCTCCAGAGACTCCAACTGCTAAGATCACTCAAAGAATAACAACGATCAGTGAATAATTACACCATTCCAAGTATATATGTCCTATACATATACTTCAATTTTCTAATGCCCTGAATGTATAAATTTATAAACCCCTTGTTCGATCTGATACACACCTGCCAAGTGCCAAACATTTATACTTATTGATATTTTACAAGAAAGCAAACGAAATCATAAATCACAAGTTTGCTCTATAACCTAACTTCTTTTTTTTTTTTTTGGGGTCAAAATCTATAACCTAACTTCATAAGAACTCATAGCCAACCGTTTATTCAAAGCTAACATATAATACATCAGTCACAGTCAGTCAGTCAGTCAGCTATGCATAACTCAAGTACGTAAATAGCTAAAAACTCCGGCAATAATGCTCAATATAACTTATATCGAGGTTCATTGGATGATTCAACTAATAGGTGAAAACATACATGCCTCAGACATTGTTCCAGATTTTGGTTTTACTTTTAATCAGGAGTCCTCGAGTTCATCATCCTCCTCGAACAGCTTCAGCAGCCGAGCATACTGCTCGTCTCTTTTCTTCTTCTGCCACAGTTTGTACAAGACAAACGTGAATCCCGCTACAGCACCAAACCCGAGCAGTATGAGTATCACTTTTGTGTCTGTTTTGCTGGAAGAAGTATGAGATTCAGCTTTTGCTTCAGTACTCGAACTCTTCGAATCACCAGATATACCTAATGAACAAATCATATCAATACATTTAACACGAAGCTACTAAGGATTTTAAGAACATACAACATTTATATAGATTTTGTACCAAAGCCTAGCTCAAAAATGTAATCAAGAAAACACAAATCGATCTACGGAAATAGAGAAAGAGCCAAGTCCAGCTAGAATGCGAACTAAATCTTGCACAAATTTAAGTGAATCTTATTGATTCTACCAATAAAAATAAAAAAACGGATTGTGAAATTTGAAATCACAGATCTGAAGGAAAACGAAACCTAAGACGAAGTTGAGAGAAATCGAAGCTAAGAGAAGAAGATGCCACGGTGAAAGAGCAATCGTCGAGATCGAGATCTCTCTCTCATCTCTCCATTTATCAAAGGAAAAAGAGAAAGAAAGAAGAAGAGGAGACGCAAGAAGAGTTTTGCAGTTTAAAAGTGTAATTACTTTGTGAAAGATTTACGATGAAATAGCGCTGGTCACGTAATTTAGTTTGTGTGGAGTAATGAAACGACAACGTTTTAAGCTCTGTTTTGTTTTCTTTTTTTTTGACAATGCGTTTTTACCTTTTTAGGCTTCGTTTCTTTGTCCCACATCGACAACGTGAGGGATAAGTTTTGTTGTTTATATATCGCTAGAGATCATTGGTTGTCACGACCTAAGATCTGTTCTATAGGCTCGTACTTCTGTGTTCTTGGTTTCTGAGGAGACAGGCCCTTAAACCTGGATGATGACATATAGCCGTGCGACCTGAGTGTGATTGACGGCTCCTTCGGGATTCTCTGTGTTGTAGACGATTCGCCACTCGGTTAGGTCTTCCTCTCCGGCGTGGTTGCACGGTTTCTAATGCGCCATGTGATTCGCCACCCGGTTAGGTCTTCCTCTCTGGGGGATGGTGGCACGGTTGTTTGACAGGTTAAATGTTTTGTGTTGTCGATTGTTTTACTTTTGTCTAAATCTAGGGTTGGTTAAGACCTCTCAGAACAAAGCCATAACCCCGTGATCTTCTTGTATCTCCATGATACACAACTCTAGCCCCAACCACATCTCTGCACTCTCTAAACGCTCCAGCTAATGAGAATTTTCGGCTTCAATATCTAAGTTGCAAGGTTACATTGTTTGAAAATATGAACCATTACATTCTTTCAATTATATTGTTGATAATGAAGATGGATGTTTACTTGCAGGTTTCATGAGTTGTAAGTTTTTAATGAGTAGCAGTCTTTTCTTATCAATGATTTACACTTTGAGTAGTTGCAGGTTTTCAGTTTGAGGCTTTGAGTCCATGTATCAACGTTCCAGTTTGGTTTCTACAATGTTTACGTAACAAGCAAAACAAATTTGTGTGGTGTAATTAAAAAAAAAAAATTATGTTGCTTCTCCAATTTAAGTGTCATTATAACTAATGACACCACTTTTTCTCGATCGGGTGAAACGGGAATAACAGGTGTTTTCTAAAGTAATTATAGCTGACCATAAATCTTTCTTCTCTGATATACTGTTTAACTTCTTCAGTTTGGATCATTTGGTGTATATCGTTGACGGCTTGATGCAATTTAATATAGACAGAATATTGAATTTGATGGTTCATGTTTGAGTGTGAATGTATTTGCGAATTTTGTTAACCATAATCCGAAAATATTCTTATTCTAAATTATAACTTTGTAACCATAGTTCATCTTCTAATTTTTAAACAACTAATTTTATTTGATAAACTCAAAAATATTTAACTTTCTTATACATACACAAACAAAAATGTACTAACCTACCATATAATTCTATACAGTAAAACCTATACAAACCAATAAGGCTGGGACATGGTTTGTTTTTTTTTAATTTAGTGAAGTTTTAATTTATCAATAGCTTTACAAATTTTCTTTTTTAAAATAGATATTTTTGTTATAATTTACTTTTATATAATTTTCTTAATTGAAAATATTGGATATCCTAACAAAATGGATGTTAGTAGTTTACTAGATTAATTATTTATATGTAAATGATAAGTTTAGAATAAATTGCTGCTACTATCCTTCATTGTGATGATGAAGTTGAAGAAAATATAGTGGTACCTCTAGAAGCAATTAAACGCAAGGAAGCAATTCTCGTGTCTAGCACTTTCCATAATTTTTGGATGCGATTTGAGAAAATAACACCAAATTTTTTTTGATGTATTGAGAAAGATTCGAGATGAGCCTCAATAAGAATGCAAATTCAAGAATAAGCAAACAACGGTAGAATCATATTTCACTAAATTTTCTTTGATATATATATATATATATATAATTTGTATCATTATTAATTTATGATATAGGACATATTTTTACATAGGATTTCCAAAAAAAATATTATTTTATTTTTTTATCGAATTGTGTCATTTTTTACACCGGTCCAACTCAAGACTGGAAAAATTTATTAATTTATAGCGAGTATTAGTTTATAGGGTTTTACTGTATTACTCTATCAAACTAAAAAAATCTAAAAAATATTATTTTATCCAATAAAGCTCAACTAAAAAAAAATAAACACATTTTAAGTTGTAAACTATATAAAATATAAGAAGAAAAAAAACTCATTGTTTTGTGGTGTAGCACAAGTCCAAACAAATGATAAACTAATTAGACACTAAACTAAATAATCAAAAATCTCTAGCCACATCTAAGTACTCGTTCCTAGTTTAGTTAGCAACACTCAATCGATTGACGACTCGAGATCGAATGCAGCATTGGAACACAAGGGTGGATGCATTCTGCGTTTTATGTTGTGCCCCACAAGAAACGCGAAACCATCTCTTCTTCACATGCTTCTACTGGACTGGAGTTTGGACATGCCTCATATCAAAGCTTCTTGCCAACAAATTCTCCACGGATTGGGAGACTATCTTTACCCTCCTTATAGACAAATCCTTGAGGAAGGCCACACTGGTATGCTTTTCAAACTTCGGTTTACTCTCTTTCGAGGGAGAGAAACAATTGCATGCATGGGGAAACTGCAGTTCTACATGCTCTCTTCATCAACATACTCGATAGGCAAGTAAGGAATAGGCTACTCACTGTTCAAGACAATGGCAACTATACATGATGTATGGCAATGTGGTTAGCTTTGTGCTGAGAAGAATCATCTCACTAGCTATGTTAATTATATATTAGACTCAAGTTTAAACTCTCGTTTGAAATTTAGTCCGAAAAACTCTTAGACATAAGTTGCACTCGATGTAAACAAGTTTTTTCGAATAAATTTTACATTTTATTCAAAACAAAAAATGATTGAAAAATCACACTTCTACATGTATTATTTCGAGTGATTTGACAAAAAAAAACATAAATACCTTTCTATTGATTCTCTTCTCTTTCTACCCAAATAAAATCTTCAATATTCCTCTTTGCTCTATGTTTTCTTTGAAATTGATAATTAAAATTCTATCGGTGGCGGCTCACATATGGTTGATATCGATTGATGAAGAAGGAACTAGTAACATTTACATGATGTATGACGAGATTTCTCTAGTGGCTACAGATAGTTGGAAAGATCAACCAACCGCACCAATGGTTTTTGCTTTTTTTTTTCTTATTGAATTTCTCTTTAAATAAATACAAAATGAAGAAAATATCCTCATCTTCTCCCTCATGACACTCTATCTCAAAACCCTAATTTAAGCTGGTTTTATTTTATTGGCAACTATTAGTCATTTTACTTTGTTATTATTGTAGTTTTAGCCCTTATATGATATATCTACAACAAAAAAAAAAATTAGTTAGAACTTTAAAATCCTCAAAAATAATTTTTGATTTTGTTCCTGATTTTTGGCTGATTGTGCTGAAATTGATGTGGAAGAGAGCCCTCAAGCATATAACTGGCGATTACACGGCTACCTATGCCGATTTTTAAACAGGTTTTAAAACATAAGAAGAAAAAATCAGTGTTTTGTGGTGTAGTGCAGATCCAAACAAATGATAAACTAATTAGACACTAAATTAAATAATTGAAAATTTTTAAACCAAAAAATTAAAAATTATTTTTGAAAAAACAATAACTAAAATTTAGTTTGAAGTGATTTTAGGATACTTTTTATAAATTTCTAGCTGAAAAAATATGACTGAAAAATCACACTTTTCCACGTGTTATTTCGAGTGATTTCACAAAAAAAAAAAGACAGACATACCTTTCTATTGATTCTCTTTCTCTTTCTACCCAGATAAAATCTTCAATCTTCCTCTTCTCTCTATGTTTTCTTTGAAATTAATAATTAAAGTTCTATCAATGGACTCACACATGCTTCATATCGATTGATGAAAAATGAACTAGTAAAACATTTACATGATGTATGACGAGATTTCTCCAGTGGCTACAGATATTTAGAAAGAAAAATCAACCGCATCGATCTCTGATTCTTCTTTTTGGATTTTCATATCAGCACGAGCTACTAATTTAGTTTGTGAAAAAGCTGGTCAGACAGACATATCTTTCTATCGAAGATTTTATCTGGGTAGAGAGAGAAGACTAAAGGCATATGCATTGGGGGAACATTTTTGAGTTTTCTTAGAGTAAAAATATTTTGAAAATAATGTAGGTCATTAGTTTAAATCTTTTGTTAAGAAGTTGGTTATTGGGAGAACATGTTTAAGATCATAAGATTTAATAATATAATAATCTTAAAATATTACAATTGTAAAAACTTTAAAATAACATTTAAATTGCAAACTTAAAAAACTTATACTAAAATTCAAAATACAATACCAAATTTTTATGAAACAAAAAAATATTAAAGATAAAAAAAATACCAAACAAACATATTACTTAATACAAACCTTCGCCGTGGAGAAGATGGTGACCACGAAGCTTTCGCCGTTTTGGAGAGAAAGAAGAAAACCAAGATGCGATTTCGAACAGAAAAAGAAATAAAAAATTGTCTCTTTCGTAAAAAATCTCAACCATTCACGGACTGCCATGTCGTCGTAGAACTGGGCTAAAATCTGTTCTAATTGAAGACCTAAAAACATGTTCTATGGAACTGTTCCATATATATTTTATTTTAGTGAGCTAAGAACACCCAAACTGTATTACTAATGCAGATGGGCTAAGAGACAAACTTTGAGTTGGTGTTCCACCCACTTAAGTTTGAAGGGGGTAAAAGCAACACTACTTTGCTTCACAAAACAAAACCTGCTATTAATGCAAATTCAGAGAAAGCCTAGCCCAACAGTGAAGGAGAAGCCCAATATCAATTCTGTAGTCAACCTTCTCTATAACGTGTGTGCTGTACAAATGGCCAAAAGGGAAAATTCTAGGAACCTCTCTCCAATCTTGTACAATCGATTTGAGCCTGTGTAGAACCGAGGTAATAAAAACACTTCACCCGACTTACAAATCTAATTACAATAAAGCCTAATAAGATTATCATAACATAAGAGCATACGTAAAAGACTAATGTGAAATACGGTAGATGTTGCTACATGCCTACATAAGTTAGTATTCACATCAAAACGAAATAAGAGAAATATATTTATACTGATTTAGGAATTCTTACTTTCGTAATTCATCAAGAAATGGACAGCTAATCAAACTACAGTGTTAAACTTATTTTTTTTCTATCAAAATTCGTGCAGCATATTGACTTATGCTAATAGGAATTTGTGAGTCTGATCCACGAATATGAGTAGACATACCTTTCAGGCTTTCAATTGGATATATATCCACGAGGGTCACAAAAATTTATTTATTTAGTTAAGTGAACAGTCAAATACATTCACTGTAAAGAAGGAAGGATGAAGTAACATTTCGAGATGACATAAGGTATAGATAATTTGTTTTTGCAGCTTCAGTAACTAACTTATTGTTGTTGATCGCATTTGAGCATATTTTTCGGAAAAAATGATATTATGTTGTTATGATAGAAATCACATTTGGTAATAACACGGTTCATAGAGAAATTGGTAACAAATGACCCATAATAATGTGACAGTCATCATGGCTTTTAAGACCATGAATTTTATGTTGCCTCACATTAATACATATTGATGGGTTTGAAAACTATCCATATGTGTCTTGCATTCTGTAAGATATTAAAGAATTTATCTTTCTCACTAGGTGAGCTTGAAAGATGTTGGAGGTACTTTTCATTATGCCCATAATTCAGAACGCACACCTAACTTACTTAGTCTATTATTTTCTATCTACAGCTTACGTACGTTCTTCTATGCATGTTCTACTCAACTGCCCCATGTCATTTCATCAGACTTCAGACCGCGTCAACTCTTGTTCCTCAATCCTGATCAATGTTTCATGTCCTCTTCAGCTGCTGCTACTTCCACAGGGACGTGTATATAACTTCATACTCACCACTTTCTACTCCCACATTTTCATTGATAAGGAGGTCAGTTAATGAGGTCTAAGACATAAAAAAACCCACATATATTTTCTTGGCTTTTAATTTAATGCGTTGGTTTGGTAATTGTTTGACTTTCTGGCAGATAAAGATAGTAGTAGCCGCTGTTGAGACTATGATTTTAAAATCGTTGAATAGTAGTTGACACAGTAACACCATTTAATAAATTATCAATGAAAATTATATAATAATATCACAGACCAACCAAAATTGAAACGCTTGAATTTAATTAGAAATATTATAACCGCCTAATCTTGTCAGTTGTAATCTGAACTGATTTTAGATATATATATGTCTTTACAAAATACAGAGAATATAGCCGACTAGATCATGTGGCATTCAGTTAACACAGTTAATACAATGACATAACTCAAAACCTGTTCGGGCTCCTACCACAACGTTCATGCATTCAATTGAATCCACTGAAATTTTCTTTCCATATATAAACTTAGATGGTAACACACAGCATTGGCACTATAGCAAACACATTTTATAAAGACTCTTTTTTTCTATATCCAAATATTATTTGAGTAAGAATAATGATGGTAGGCTTAACTGAAGTCTTCATCATCATTGCATTCCTTTTTTTCTTTGTATTCCAATGTTTCTTCCTCCACAAGAAATCTCAGGGAAACCCTTTGTTGAAAAACTGGCCTTTCCTAGGGATGCTGCCAAGCTTGCTCCACCAAATACCTCGATTAATTGACTGGACCACTGAGGTTCTTGATGTCAGTGATCTGACTTTTGCTCTCAAAGGGGCATGGTTTACTGGAACAGACTTGTTATTCACGGCTGATCCAAGGAACCTCCATCACATACTAAGTTCAAACTTTCGGAACTACCCAAAAGGACCTGAATTCAGGAAGATCTTTGATATTTTGGGAGATGGAATTTTAGCTGCTGATTCGGAGCTGTGGGAGGATCTGAGGAAGTCAGGTCATACAATTTTCCACCATCAAGATTTCCTTGAGATATCAGTGAGTAGCAATGTAAGTAAGTTAAAGAAGGGTCTTGTTCCTTTTCTTGATAATGCTGCTGGCGAAAACATCATCATAGATTTACAAGATTTGTTCCAAAGATTCATGTTTGATACTTCTATGATTTTAATGACTGGTTATGATCCAATGTCTCTATCTATTGAAATGCCGGAGGTGGAGTTTGGTGAAGCTGTAGACCACGGTGAAGAAGCTATTTTCTATAGACATTTTAAACCGGTAATTTTGTGGAAGCTTCAATATTGGATTGGGATTGGTCTTGAGAGGAAGATGAGAGCTACAATGGTCACTATCAATCAAATGTTAGGAAAGATCATATCTTCAAGAAGAGAGGAGATAAGTCGCGGGAAGAGAGAGACATCAATGGACGTTTTAACGTATTATATGAATGTGGACACGACCAAATATAAGCTCTTGAAACCGAGAAGTGATAGGTTTATAAGAGATGTTGTTTTAAGTCTATTGGTAGCAGGAAGAGACACCACAAGCTCAGCTCTTACTTGGTTCTTCTGGCTTCTTTGTACACATCCCCAAGTTATGGCCAAGATCCGACATGAGATCAAGACAATGTTTGATCCTTCAGATCTTGAGAAGCTCGTGTATCTACATGCTGCCTTGTCCGAATCGATGAGACTCTATCCACCAGTTCCCTTGAATCACAAGTCGCCATCAAAGTCCGATGTGCTTCCAAGTGGACACAAAGTTGAAGCACATGCAAAGATTATAATCTCTATTTACGCACTGGGAAGAATGAGATCTGTATGGGGAGAAGACGCATCAGATTTCAAACCAGAGAGATGGATTTCAGCCGAAGGAGTGCTAATTCATGAACCTTCATACAAGTTCCTTGCATTTAATGCCGGTCCCAAAGCTTGCTTGGGTAAGCATTTGGCTCTCTTGCAGATGAAGATAGTAGCTATGCACATCATACGAAACTATGACTTTAAGATTGTCGAAGGTCACAAGATCGAACCAGTTCCTTCTGTCATTCTCCGTATGAAGCATGGTCTTAAAGTTACAGTCAGTAAGAAGATATGATAGGCTTTGAAGTCTACGGTAACTATAAATATTCTATTTTTAGTAAGTGATTCAGGTCATCATTAAGTTGTTACGTACGTTTTGGTGTTGTTTCTATCTTCATTTTAGATATTGCAAGGTTTTGGGTTTTCCTTTACTCATTTAAATTGAGATAACTATCCAACTAAGATTAGGATCCTGTTCCACGGTTTCTTTTCTCTATATAAACGTGGCTCATGGTGTTGTAAGAGGCCACAATATTTATTGAATTTACTCAAATGGATTTCAACTATAGAACTCGAGTGTTTTTACGGCATTTGAAGACTAAGAATCAACTAGTTCTTAAACCCGAGATAGAAGGACTCCAGAAGATTTTAAAACACAAACAGAATACACCCCTATTGAACAGAGCCTTTTCACTTAAAAGCATTTGGCCCGATTGCCGATTGGTCGCTCACTGTAAAACTAATACAATTAAACAATTCGAAATAAAAAAACAATAATAACAATTAGTTAAATTATTTGAAAAATTATGTTGATATTATCTTTCAACATTAATGTCTCACACACAAACCTCAACTCACATACCCAAAATGTAATCACATCTTGAACCTCTCTGTGTTCTATTGTCAATTAATGTCATAAGATCACGTCAACTCTTGTTCCTCAATCCTCTTGTTCAGATGCTGCTATATCTTGTGGAAGTAGAAACATGAGGATAATATATGCATGTACTTGTGGAAGCTAAGTCACAAGATATTTCAAAAAAAAAATATACACAAGAGAAATATAAAGAAATAGTTGACGTTGTTTGACAAAAAAGGAAAAAAAATAAAAATAAACAGTTGACGCTATTCACCAAAGAGAAAATTAGAATAGTGTTGTTATGAAAACCAAAGAAAAGATCGTGTTCGTTATGGTATTGAACGTTAATATGTTGAGGCCAATTATAACATGTTTATCTAAACAAGTCTTTGGATGCACTAAGAGTAGACAATAACACAATGTCTAGGAGAAAAATAAAAATGATCCGAAAACGTATCAGAATCTATATCGAACTTTATTTTATATATGAGATGCAACATAAATTTTACCTTAACATTGTAATTTGTAAACGCTAGTATAGAGAAAATGACTAGCATAATTTGGGAGTATTTTACTGTATACTGATTGTTATTTGAATTTTAATTTTGAAAATATTATATTTAAAAGGTGGTATTTTTTAGAAATTTTTACTACTAATCAATTCACAATACTGTATTACCAATTGTATATGGTATTTAAATTGAAAAAGTTGCAAAAAAAAGAAGTAAATATTTAAACGTGAAGGTCATTTTCTAGTTGATTTTTAAATTATGGTACATAGCACGTGCCACAGTTAACCCAGCTGTTAATACAAGACAACAAATTAAATGAGTTCGGCTTTGAATCTCTAATAAAACCCCAAATTTGGTTCGGGCTCCTACCACAACGTTTATGCAGTTAATACAAGACAACAAATTAAATGAGTTCGGCTTTGAGTCTCTATTAAAACCCCAAATTTGGTTCGGGCTCCTACCACAACGTTTATGCATTCAGTTTAATCATTAGTTGTCAACATCAACATTAACACAAATTACTAAGCTGTTGGTGTCCTTTTTCAGTCAAATACCTTTTAATTATAAAAGGTTATATATCAAACCAAGTTACTAAAGATACTTTGTTCAAGAAATCCTTTGTTTTTGAATGATGATCTTAAGCTTACTTGAAGTCTTCATCATAGCATTCCTTTTTTTCTTTGTATTCCAATGTTTCTTCATCCACAAGAAATCTCACAAAAGCCCTTTGTTCAAGAACTGGCCTTTCCTCGGGGTGATTCCAGGTTTGGTTGTCGAAATCCATCGAATATATGATTGGATGGTTGAGGCTCTTGAGGCCAGCGATCTGAATTTTGTTTTCAAAGGAGCCTGGTTTACTGGAACAGACTTCTTACTCACGGCTGATCCAAGGAACATCCATCACATACTAAGTTCAAACTTTCATAATTACCCTAAAGGACCTGAATTCAAGAAGATCTTTGATGTTTTGGGAGATGGAATTGTAGCCGCTGATTCGGAGTTGTGGGAGGATCTGAGGAAGTCAAATCACACCCTTTTTCACCATAAAGATTTCCTTGAGTTCTTGGTGAGTAGCAATATAAGTAAGTTGGAGAAGGGTCTTAATTCCTTTTCTTGATAAAGCTGTTGAGGAGAACATCATCTTAGACTTACAAGATATGTTTAAGAGATATATGTTTGATATTTCCTCGATTTCAATGACCGGCTATGATCCAATATCTCTATCCACTGAAATGCCGGAAGA